>NW_025423274.1:0-119473 GCF_020497125.1 Mauremys mutica
AGAAAGGCAGCTAGTCTTCATGAAATCACATCAGGACATGGCGAATCCACCACTTTCCTTGGTAGCTTGTTCCTGTGGTGAATCATCCTCGCTATTGAATATTTGTGCCTTAGTTGTAATATGAATTGGTCTCTTTTCACCTTCCAGCCATTGGGTCTTGTTATGCCTTTCTCTGCTAGATTCAAGAGCCCTTTAATATCCAATCTTTTCTCTCCAATATGGCACTTCAACACTTCAGTGAAGTCACCTTTCAATCTTCTTTTGATAAGCTAAACAGGTTGCGCTTGTTCAATAGCTCACTAGAAGGTATTTTATACCAGCCCTCAGAACATTTATTGGCTCTTTGGTCATCAGATTCCTGAACTGCAGCTGGATGTGGCTCTTGTTCTTCTGGTCATTTTGGGAAAGCGGCCCCATCATGCTGCATAGCTAGGCAAAGTAGGTGTGTCTGTGCAAACATGGTCTGTTCCTGAAGTCTTTCCCCCCGCTCCTCACTAGATGTGAGGGGGGAGCTCATTCAGCCTCTGCTTCCGCTTAGTGTTTAGAAACTCCTTTTTGTCCCTATCTCTGCTGCCCTTAGATTTCGCCTCCTGTCTTTTTCTTGACAGCTCAGATGAGGTGGCCGAGTGGTTAAGGTGATGGACTGCTAATCCATTGTGCTCTGCACGCATGGGTTCAAATCCCATCCTCATCGGATGCATTTAGTCATTACGCCTCCTTTGTAGACAACCATGTCCCCCTTTGGTACAATGTTGCTTCTTGCAAACTAAAACCTTCTCAGAAACTCAGAACTCTCTTGCTTTAAATAAAATGTCTAAATTCCAGATTTCTTAAAAAAAGAAAAATTTTCTAGTCCTGTATTTCTTAATTTTTATCTCAAAAGGGAACATCCTCGTCATCTCCTCCAAACACCCTGGGACCTGCCCAAATTATTAAAATACCCTCAACCCGAGCAAGGCCAGAGCAGTGAACCAGAGCTAGTGTCTAGGCCAAGCTGTTCTGAAGGAGGCAACTCAAACATTTTCTCCCTGCTTCCCTTGGCAAGATCTGACTGAGAAAACAAAATTCCCCAAACTGAAACACCAATACTAATCTGTTTGGGGAGAGTTTGAAAGTATTATTGTTATTATTCTCTTCTGATTTCTGAATCAGTTCAGTTCAGTCTTTGTCCTCCAGGTGTGTTTCCAGCTAAAACCACATTGAGGGTACTGGACCACTGACCTATCAGCTCTTAACACCCAAACTTTCAGTAACTCTATTATCAGTGCCTGCGAGTGTAATTTAAACCATAGGTCCATCTAACTCTGAATCTTGTCTTCTGACAGTAGCCAATACCAGGTGCCCCAAAAGCCACTCACCAAGATACCACTGGGAGTTGAACCCAGGATCTCTTGTTTACAAAGCAGGTGCTTTAACCAGCCAAACCATGGTACCTGCTGTTACTTAAAGCAGTGTGTTTGCCCATACCTGACTCTCTGCCAGTCCCCACTGGGCCCTGACAAGTGTTGCTTGTGTTTGGCTTCTGTAAAGCAGAGGAGCAGATGAAGTTTTGCTCCCAAGGTGTGTGTATGATTCTTTGGACACCTCTACACTATGAAATTTGGTTGGTGTAATTACATTACTTAGGCTGGCAATGCAGTTCTATCAACCTAATCCCGGTGTAGATAGCGGCTCAGCTGTCAGAACTTTCTGGATCTATGAAAAGGGAGGGGCCCAGCCTTTGTAGCAGGAATGCAGGGCAGGTGAGTTCACGGCAGGCATGGTGGGATACTGGTGGAGGCCAGTTATGGTGATATAATGACCAGCAGCATTTACACTGACAATTTGTCACTTTAAGTTTGCTGCACAAAGCTCTAGGCCTCTCGTCGAGGTGGTTTTATTTTGTCACCAAAACAGGGCAATTTTGTCGCCAGACGTGGTATTGCAATGTGTACACCAGCCACAAGCTGCTGACCGAGGAACCATTGTGTATTTTTCACACACCTGAGCAATATAATGATACTGAAATAACTTTGTAGTGCAGACCTGGCCAAAGATTCACACACACACACAGCTTGCAAGGAAAACGTCACCTGATCCTCTGCTTTGCAGAATCCAAACACAAGCAAAGTTTTGCAGGCCACAGTGGGAATGGCAGGGAGTCAGGTGTGGGCAGACAGTGTGTTTTAGCTACAGGCAGGCACCATGGCTTAGCTGGCTAAAGCGCCTGCCTTGTAAACAGGAGATCCTGGGTTCATCTCCTAGTGGTGCCTTGTTGATTAACTTTTGGGGCACCTGGTATTGGCTACTGTTGGAGGACAAAACACAGAGCTAGATGGGCCTTTGGTCCAGCCCAGTCTGGCTGTTTAAATTACACTGATAACAGAATTACTGAAAGTTTGGGAGTTAAGAGCTGATAGGTCAGTGGTCCAGCCTGTCACACATGACACCCTCCCTCTGGGACAGGGGCAGGACTGGGCTCTCACACCAAATGGCTCATTGTGGCTGCCAGAACCTGTAGGCGGCTCATTTAGTTTGCACAGAGGGTTGAGTCCTGCTTCGTGCATGAGAATGAAAATCCTGAACCACCCTTTGAAATAACAAATGCAGCAGGCCGTGTTATTGTCCCTGCCCCAAAGCAGACAGACCAATGGAGAAATGCCATTGAGTCCATGGTAATACTCCGCTGCCATTTTAACTTTTTTGCTTGCTAAACTCCCTACCAACCTTGTGGGGTTCAGAGCCCGGTATTGAACCGGAACCAAGATGTCTACACTGCAAATTTACCACCCCATGCCCCAAGCCCTGGGAGCCTGAGCTAGCATGGGACAACGCTGGGTGTTTCATTGCAGTGTGGACATAGCCTAGCATTATGTCTACACTGCCATTAACACACCCAAGTCACTATTCTCAAACCCTGGGTCAGTTGATTCAGGCTTGTGGGGCTTGTGCTGCAGGGTTATAAAATTACAGAGTAGACACTTGGGCTTGAGCCCAGCCTCCAAGGGGGTTGTGCCGATCGGGTGTCCGCACTAAGTTCGGCATCAATACGGTGATCCCGGGGAAGCCTAAGGAGGGGTGAACCGGCCCAGGTCGGAAACGGAGCAGGTCAAAACTCCCGTGCCATTCAGTAGTGGGGTCACGCCTGTGAGTAGCCCCTGCAGCGTAGCCTGGGGAAGACAGTGAGACACGATCTCTTTTTACACACCCCACCCCCACCCCGCAGAGCCTGGCTGGGGGGATGGGAGCACCCACACGCTGGGGATTCTGACTTGGGGGGAGGGACGCCCCCCTGCAACAAGGATCTTGAAAAGAAGAACAGTGACACCCACACACCACAGAGCCTGGATGGGGGCAGGGGAACACGGGAGCTAGTTCATGGGGTGGGGGATACACCCATATGCTCCATTGCACCATTCTTAATGAGAAGAACGGGGGCATCCGCACAACACGGATCCTTAACGGGCAGGGGGACACCCACACACTCCACTATTAACCAGGAGGGTCAGGAGCACCAGACACCCACAGTAGCGTGGAGAACACCCACAGCCACCGGATCCCTCATGGGGGTAAGACAGAGGGGATTGTAATGGGGCCCAGCGCACCCACGCACCAGGGATTGTTAAGGGTTGAAGGGACAGGGACACCCACACACACTGAGATCATGGCCTTGGAGGAACGCAAACCCTCCACAGAAGGACCTGGTCTGTTCCATGATGGCAGCCCAGCCTGGGTGAGTCAAAGTCTCTTTTTATACAGCCACGCCCCAGAGATCCTTAATGGTCTAGGGTGCACCCACACACCAGGGATTCTTATGGGTGGGAGGAATGGAGACAGCCAGGCACACTGAGATCACTTCCTCCCAGGAGCCTGGGCCAGACAGGGAGACACAGTCCCCCTTTACAGATCTGCCAGACAACCTTCTTCCCACCCCCTCCACACAATGTTCTTATCTGGAGGTGAAGCCAGGGAAACCACATGGAGGATTCTTATCTGGGGAACTGGGGGGACCCACTTACCACCAGAGATTCTTAAGGGCAGCAGGAACAGGGACTCCCACCTCTGCAGCATGGGGGTGGGTCGCCTGCTGGGATCATCTGGGCATATTTCACCTCGTCAGCTCCCTGCCATTGCCTTGGGGGCCCCTTGTTCGCTGCCTCTGGCACCCAGTTTAGCCTCCTTCCTGAGGGCTGAAACGCTTTGATCTGTCTTAAGTCTGTGGGATCAATACGTGTCATGGTGTCAATACGTCTTCTGTGTTATTCGGGGGTCAGACTAGCTGAGCTAATGGCCCCTTCTGCCCTTAAACGCCATGAAAACATTTCCCTGGTTTCTCCTTGCGCCTGACAGACACCACGGTGAGGGGCCCAATAGAAGATCCTGGACACAGTGCTCTGGCTCTTACTTTACTTGGGGACGTCAGCGCTTTCCTAGCAAAGCTGCTGCTAAAGCGCTGGATTTGGGGAACGGTTCGGCTCCGATTCAGAGATCTGCCTGCGGGGTGTGAACCTGCCACGAGGAGCGGGAAACGCAACCAGCAACAGGAGGCGTTGGCTGAGCTCCAGGTTGCCCCCGTGTGGCCAAAGCTTAGAACTGAGCAGCAGAGTTTAAAGCTGGCGCTGGGAGGGACCTGAACACGCGGGGCACGAAGGCTCCTGCGTGTAACGCTTGTTGGGGGAGCAGCTGAGCGTAGCTGATTGCCGGAGTTCAGGGCTGCACCCCGGGGTGCTGAGCAGGTGTCTGTGCTCAGGTTGGCCTCGCTATGATGGTTTCTGGGAAGTTTGGGGTCGCCAGTCTCCCTAGAGAGAGAGGAGCCAGCCCAGAAAAGGAGGTTTTCAAAACTCTGGTACCAATTGGCAGTGGGACTGCCCCTGTGAAGAGCCACTGCAGCCCCGCCAGGGAGAGCCAGTCTCTCTTTATGCAGCCCCCCCCATTCCTCAGGACAAGGGTTGTGCTCAAAGATCTGTGCCCCGTGTTTTCACCTCCATGTGAAGCGCACAGTGCAAATAACCCTCAGCGCATCAGCTCAGTTCCAGGCTCCACTTCCACCCGCTCAGGCAAGATGGTGCAGAGGAGCCCCTGGGTGGCTGTGGGCCTGGGGAGGATGGCTTTTGATTTTTCGGCCTGATCGCTACGGGCAGCAAGGCCAAAAGTCAGATGGCCGGCTCTCCCCTCCACCACGCTCATCAGGAGCCCTTAGTCGACAGGCTCGGAGAATGCGGGCATCGCCCCCCACTACCTCTCGCATGCAAAGTGAGCGCTCTGCCGCTTGAGCTAATTCCCCGCAGCTGGCCTGACTCTCAGGCACCGGGCAAAAAAAGGCAAGTGCTCTGTGGCCTTAAGCAGAACACAGCCTGAAATGGGGAGGGGGGGCGCTACCCAGAGCTGGGGAAGGGGGTCCGAGTCCCAGCCACGCTCCTCGGCACAAACACCAACGCTCCCTCCCTGGAGTGTGTCTGGGCTGAGAGTTAGCCCCTGAAACAAGCACCAAACTTCAGAAGACAACGCAGGGATAGATCACTTGACGATTGCCTGCTCTGGCCATTGCCTCTGAAGTACCTGGCATCGGTTACTGTCAGAAAACGTGATAGTGGCCTAGATGGACCAACGCAGCCCTTCCCCGCTTTGGCTGTCTCCAAGCTGTCTGCGTGCTCTGCTCTGCTCCACGGCTGCCATGCTGCCTGAGATCAGGAGGCTGCGTGGTCACACGGTCTCAGCTGAGCTGGTATCGCGTGCCACCCCGCCCATCCCCTCATTCCCTTCATGGACCCCTAGGATGTGATTAATTCTGTATTTGAGTGGCTCTCCCTCCCGGCCAATGAGCTTGATGTGGAAAGCTACAGCCCCATCGCTACTCCTACTATGCACACTTCTTGCAACAGCTGATGAACGGCCAGGTGCTTTTCGCATCCAAGTCCATACCAGGGGAAAACCTTGAGAAGCTTCCTGTGGCACTTCAATCACTCCTGGGTGCCGCTCCAGTGTGCAGCTTTAAGGGAACACATAGTACGAGCCCCCTGAAATAACCTAGCTACCGCCCACCCCCACAACTCCCTTTTGGGTCAGAACCCCTAACTTGTGAAACTCTGGTCTCCCCTGTGAAATCTGGTGTTTTGTTTGCTTTTACCCTATACCATACAGATTTCACGGTCTGTGATGTGTTTTTCATAGCCATGAATTTGGTAGGGCTCTACTAATTAGGGTGCCCATTTCCCTGACATTCAATTGGAATGCGACAGCCACTTCTATAAACAGAAGGCATAGCTCCCATGGCGAAACAGAGAGCGACAATTACAATGTAGCATTTGCTGTTTGCTAAGGCCCAAATGACAATTCTGATAGAAACCAAGGAAGAGATCTTCACATGTAGAGTTCTACTTCTTTGATTCATCCTGTCCCTCACTAAACCTTCCTCTCCTTGGTTGAATCTCTGATTTCCACCAGTGATTTAGGGAGCAAGTGGAGCCTTGGTTCTGCCTCTCAGTGCACCAACCAGTGTAGCTTTAGCTAGCGTGGTGTCTGTTGTAATTTGCTGCTGGCCTATGGCATCACAAATTGATTCTCACTCTGAGACCCTGTGCTGGTCCAAGTTCAGTGGCTGTGGCACAGCCATTCTCTGACCTTGAAAGGTGTGAGCAATCAGTAAGCTGGAAAATTGTTCATACAAATGATATGGTAGATATTTCAAACCATATCTGCATAGATCAATCTGTGAGCACTTTGCAAGGGGAACAAAGTCTTTATTCACAAACAGTTAGTTTGACCGTCTTGCCCATCTGATACATTAATATCATACACTTTTATCTTGCCAGCAGCTTAATCCACTGCTTTGTTTTGACAGGCGTCATACTTGCCTAGAAGTTCTACATGTGTCGTGATGGAAATTATGCAGGGCAGGTCACAAGCGCCAGAAATCCAAGCACATGTTAATTGGGCCTCCAGAAAAATCATAATTTGACAGGAATCAGATGGGTTTGTTTACCTTTCCCTGAGGACTCTCAGAGCAATGCATCCTACCAGGGTCTGGAGTGGTGCACACCCTCTTGGGAATCAGATACACATGAATCCTGCCAGCATTTATGAGTTTATTTAGCATGAAATACAACCCCCACTCTACTGTCTATTTCTCTTGCCAAAAAATGTCATAGGTTTGCCCCATTGGTAATTCTTCCCTATGTCTGTGTTGCTAGCAATTAAATAGGGATGTCCTACTCCCTGTGGGGAATGTAATCCCCATATGCTTGTCATGCCAGGAATGAACCCTAGGCCCTTTGTCCTGCCAAGACTCTTTTGGGTGTCACTTGCCAGAAATTCAATGTGTATATTCTTTCTGCCAAGAATGTCATCCCCTGTGGTGTTCCAGTGAGGACTCTAAGCTCTGCGCTTGTCATGCCAGCGATGCTGAAGCTTTCTTTTGCCAAATTCAAATATATACGTTTGTCCTGTTCAGGACTGAACCCTTAAAAATGCCCTGTGTATAATCCTATAGTCTATATCTGCCATAGATATTAACAGAAATCTCCATATTGCATCCATGTCCCAACCAAATTCAGGTAAGTTAGCCGCCATCAAAGGGTTAACATTCATTTTACAATAAACCCAATCAATGTGAAAAATTCAGTTGCCATTGTCCTTGTTATCAAGGGTTGTTACGAATGAACTGGAAAAACATGCAAACATTATCATGCTTGGAGATTATCATCAGTTCTGTCCAGCTACTACGGCATCAACAACCCTTTCAGCTACATATGCTCACAGCACTGCCTCAGAAATTTACAAAGATTCTCTGATTGATGTTGATGAAGGATGTCCTGGGCGTGTGCTAGACACTGGAACTTCTAGAGGGTGGCAGCTTTACCAGATCTAAACTAGGATTTAAGTTGAGAGGGGCCCATGCAGGTCCCCATCTTGTGGATGCTAAAGTTCGAAGTGGGGAATAAACATATGACGGGGCGATGCCCGCATTCTCCCAGCCTGTCGACTAAGGGCTCCTGATGAGCGTGGTGGACGGGAAATTCGGCCATCTGACTTTTGGCCTTGCTGCCCGTAGCGGTCAGGCCGAAAAATCAAAAGCCACCCTCCCCAGGCCCACAGCCACCCAGGGGCTCCTCTGCACCATCTTGCCTCCACGAGTGCCGCACTCTGACCAGCTGAACCAGGCAAGCCACGGGAAGCTTCTCAAGGTCTTCCCCTGGTGTGGGCTTGGATGCGAAAAGCACCTGGCCGTTCATCAGCTGTTGCAAGAAGTGTGCAGAGTAGGAGTAGCGATGGGGCTGTAGCTTTCCACAGCATCTCAATTTGGGCAGCTTTCCATTCCCCTTTTCTGTGTAATGTCCCTCCCACGGGTTTCACTTGCGGAGCTGTATGACTCTGGCAGGGTGGCCATTTAGAAATCTTTTCCTTGCTTTTCTTTTTCGCCTGGCCCCAGCGTTAGGACCGTTTGGGTGTTTCAGTGTGTGTGTTTTCCCATTTGGAGGCATTTGGAAGTTTGGAAGGGGAGCCGAAAGAGGAGTCTTTTTCACAAGCAAGTTGGCTTTCTGCACAGGTAGGGCCCTTGGCCGTAAAGCTTAGCTCCGTCAGTGCGTCTGCATGGGGTTCCTCCAGTGCCTCCAGAGCCCGAGCTAAACTGCGGTGCGGGCGTTTGGCTTGCGCCAGTCAGAGTGCGGTGCCTGCGTCTTCCCAGGGCCGGCTCCCGTGAGGCGCGCATAACTTGGGAGGAAAGGGGTAGAAGAGAAAGCAAGTGAAGCTGACTTCGAGTGGTGGTGCCCCTGGGCGGAGTGGTCCTCCTGCTCCTTCCTGTCGGAGGGGTGGGCTCGAGTGTGGCTTGGGGGGTCTGGCTGTGGGCGGTGGGAGGATGGTGTCCAGGGAAGTCCCAAAGGTTACCCTGCGCCGGCGGAGTGTGAAGCCTCTCCCCTAGGTTGGGGTGCCAAGAATTAAGCCTTCCTCTGTGGCTTGGGCTGGGGAGCGTGATCCGGCGTCGGGTCCATTTGGGTGGAGCTGGCGGCCGGCAAGAATTCGGGCCATCAGGTCAACCCTCTGTGGACAATGGGGGCGAGCCGGGAGGCCTGCGATTTTGGCTTTGTGGGCGGGCAGCTCAAGCCTGGCCTCCTATGAGCCTGGAAGGCAGCCGGCCGGGCTCACCCGTCTCCTCCCCGGGCCCAAGTTCCTTTCAGGCAGCAGGTGGAGCGAGGAGCCCAGGGAGGAGTCCAGAGCCTCGCCCTGCCCAGCGCCTGCGCCCGCGCCCAGCAGGGCTCTTGCCCGCTCCCGGCCCACCTGGTTTTGGCCTCTGCCACCCCTAGCAGTCAGCCAAAAGAGCAGAAGCCACCCTCTTCCTCCTGCACCCAAAGTGGCCAACATAGGGCTTGAACCCATGACCGTGGCATTATTAGCATCACGCTCTAACCAGCTGAGCTAGCCGGCCTACAGGGTGCCCTCTCTTGCCTGACCCTTTTGGAAGGAGTCACTGGCTGGCGCAGGGAATGATGTGGCCTCCGTTATCGAATGAATGGATCAAGATGCCACCAGCCAAGGTAGGGGAATTAGCTCAAGTGGTAGAGCGCTCGCTTCACATGCGAGAGGCAGCAGGATCAATGCCCACATTCTCCAGCGGCAAGGCAGCCCCAGGACTTTCTCTTGCCCTTCTTTTAGAAGCCATGGACAGTCAGCGGGCTCAGCTCCTCCCGTGGCCTCCATCCCTCTCCCCGCTTGGCCTCCCAAAAAGCCAGCCCTTGTGGAGCACAAAGCTCTTCCTCCCCGGCCCTTCTCCCCCTTGCGCTGACTGGGAGGCTGGAGACAGCTGGGGGAAGTTAGCTCAAATGGAAGAGCAGGGGAGAAGTAGTCAGACCCAGACACACATTCTCCAGCCTGCTCTGCTCTGCTGTGCTCTGCTGGGCTCTAGTGGGGGACCTGCACCTTTCTTTCTGAGCTCTCACTGGAGCACAATCCCTTTCCTCCTCCCTCCCTGCTAGTCTACGCCAAGCTCATTGGCCGGGAGGGAGAGCCACTCAAATACAGAATTACTCACATCCCAGGGGTCCATGAAGGGAATGAGGAGATGGGCGGGGTGGCACGCGATACCAGCTCAGCTGAGACCGTGAGACCTCGCAGCCTCCTGATCTCAAGCAGCATGGCAGCCGTGGAGCAGAGCAGAGCACGCAGACAGCTTGGAGACAGCCAAAGCAGGGAAGGGCTGCGTTGGTCTGGAAGAGGGAGTCGGTGGCTGTCTATCCTGGCGGAGGCAGGGTCGTTTTGCTGTATGCTGGGCCAGGGGCCAGGGAGTCTGCTAGAGTTGCTGAGCTGGGCCTGCTCCTGGCTTTGCTTGGGTTAGAGGAAAGTGGTGAAGATAAGAACGGCCCTCCTGGGTGAGACCGATGGTCCAGCTAGGCCACTATCCCGTCTTCTGACAGTAACCGATGCCAGGCGCTTCAGAGGCAATGGCCGGAGCAGGCCATCGTCAAGTGATCTATCCCTGCGTTGTCTTCTGAAGTTTCGTGCTTGTTTCAGGGGCTAACTCTCAGCCCAGACACACTCCAGGGAGGGAGCGTTGGTGTTTGTGCCGAGGAGCGTGGCTGGGACTCGGACCCCCTTCCCCAGCTCTGGGTAGCACGCCCCCCTCCCCCCCATTTCAGGCTGTGTTCTGCTTAAGGCCACAGAGCACTTGCCTTTTGTTGCCCGGTGCCTGAGAGTCAGGCCAGCTGCGGGGAATTAGCTCAAGCAGCAGAGCGCTCGCTTTGCATGCGAGAGGTAGTGGCTCCCAAAGCACAGGGGGGATTTGGGGTTTGTTCTGTTTGCTTAGCCAGGTGCCACAGGAGTCTTTGCTGCTTTTACAAATCCAGACTAACACGGCTACCCCTCTGATACTCCTAGTGACGCTCTCCAATGGATCCCCATCCTCCACCCACCTTGAGCTAGGTAGGAGCGGATCATTATTATCCCTACTTGAAAGAGGGAGAAGCCAAGGCTGAGAAAGGAGAGCCGGCCATCTGACTTTTGGCCTTGCTGCCCGTAGCAGTCAGGCCGAAAAATCAAAAGCCATCCTCCCCAGGCCCACAGCCACCCAGGGGCTCCTCTGCACCATCTTGCCTAAGCCGGTGGAAGTGGAGCCTGGAACTGACCTGATGCTCTGAGGGTTATTTGCACTGCACGCTTCACACAGAGGTAAAAACACGGGGCACAGATCTTTGAGCACAACCCTTGTCCTGAGGAATGGTGGGGGGGCTGCATAAAGAGAGACCGGCTCCCCCTGGTGGGGCTGCAGCAGCTCTTCACAGGGGCAGTCCCACTGCCAATTGGTACCAGAGTTTTGAAAGCCTCCTTTTCTGGCCGCACTGAGAGAATTCTGTAGTTCAGATGACTTCACACCTGGCCATTGGGATTCTTTACCAGTTTCTCTGGCATTGGGGCAATTTTGTGCTCACAGCTGTGATGGCTGAGTGGTTAAGGCGTTGGAGTCGAAATCCAATAGGGTTCCCCTGCGCAGGTTTGAATCCTGCTCACAGCGAGGTCTGTGTTTTAGCCAGTCTCTCACCCGGGCAATACCTCTGTACAACCCCCTGAGACACTCTCAATTCTCTCCTGACCCCAAGTAAATCCTGTTCTGCTCCTTTCATAGAGATCCCTGGGACACCACCTCACACTGTGTCCCTGAGGGGTCTGGCAAACTCTCAGCGCCTGAAGCCTCTGCCACTCACCTGGTGCCCCATAGATCAGCCATAGCCCTGGTTCTGCTCCTCTCTCTAGAGTGCGAAAGGAACCAAGTCAGTGACGCTATGGGGCTGCAGAACCAACAGAGGAAAAATAGGTGCTCAGCGCCCACTGGCAGCCAGCTCCCACCCCCCACTACAGGCCTTGCTGACAAGCTCCTCCTCTTCCCCTTCAGCACCTCCCACCTGCCAGTGATCAGCTGTTCAGTGGGGTGCAGGAGGCGCTGGGCGGGGAGGGGGAGGAGCAGGGAGAGGAAGAGGTGGGGGAGGGAGAGGAATGGTGCAGGGTGGGAAGAGATGGGACAGGGGAGGGGGCTTGGAGGAAGGGGTGGAGTGGGGGCAGGGCCTGGGGTGGAAAGGGGGGGCTTTGTCACAGACCCCTCTAGAGCCAGCCCTGAAGGGAAGCACTGACTATCACAGTGACAATAGAAGTGACCAGCATTGCGGGGGAGGCTGAGGGAGATCCGCACTCACCAGGTCTCTTCTCTCCCCCACGGTGAGCCAGACACTGCTCTCTCCTGGCTCTCACTCTAGCAGCTGGACACCAAGGAGCCATTTCCCCACAGGAAGTGCATTGAGTGCCCCTGTGGTGCTGGGGGGCTGGTGCTGCTGCTGCCTGTGGGGCTGGCAGGGGGCTGATGTCTGCACAGACTCTCAGCTGCCAGGCCGGAGGGGGCACTTGGGACCTTACCAGACTAGCTCAGTGAAGACGGGGGGTTGACAGAGCAATACAGACACTCTCCAGAGCACGGAGCAGCAGCCGCCCATGCAGCCAGGCAATGAGCATTTCCCACAGCCTGGAGCCGAGGGGGAGGCGGCAGCTGCTGTTCCAGCTCCTCGGGGACAGGCCCTGTCAGCCAACAGCCACTTCTTACTCCCCACAGCTAAGGGTGTGGGGTTCCTCCGGTGGGGGTGTGGAACAGCCGTTCATTTTCCTGTCCTTTTTGTGTGCAACTGCTGACAAAAACATCCCAGACAGAGAATCAACAGGCCAAAACACTACTCTGCATCTGCCAAAGTAGCTCAGTTGGGAGAGCGTTAGACTGAAGATATAAAGGTCCCTGGTTCAATCCCGGGCTTTGGCAGGCCCTGTCATCCTTTTTGTATAGGGGTGGCTTGTTTTCTGGGAGCACAGCAGTGCCTGCCCCCAAGGTGAGTCCCTGAGCTTGGGCTCTGCAGTAGGAAAACATAGAATGGGCTTCTTCCCTTAGTTGGCCCACCTGACCTTTAACAAGGAGAGATGGGAGCTGTCTTTCCCAACATGGCAGGAAGAGAGTAAGGCAGAGCAGTCCTCAGAAATGGTGCCAGAGGGCTGCTGGGCAGTGACAGGCAGGGATTGGGGATGGAAGCTCCTCTGTGCAGCTGAGCAATGGTAGTACCAGGGAAGGGGCATCTGTAAAAGTGACCCAGCAACACCTCTCCTCCTCTGGGCACCTAGAGCAGAGGCGGCTGGTGCTGACAGCTCTAAGGGAAGGCTTAAAAGCCACAGAGCAACTGAGGTCAGGGCCAGAGAAGGGCAGGACCATGCCTATGTGTGGCCTTTAGACAGGCACAAAAACACCCAGCCAGGCTGCTCCCTGCCATGCCAAACACCCACTGAAGATCACCAGCATGCGGGGCAGCTGCTGATGCTCTGTGGCCAAGGTAACAAGATGGTAGCAAAGCAGGGCCAGCCTCTGTGGTGGGGCCTCTGACTGGTCCCACTCTCCATGCTCACTTTTGCAATGGGGCAGGAGATTTTACCCCAAGAGGCTTTTCCCCAGCTGGTGAGAAGCAGAGAAACACCCAGGCTCCGAAGACGCTGTGTAGCAAGTACCCTCCAGCACAGGGACAGTCACACACTTGGAAGAGGGAAACTGCTCCACACTCTAGCCCGGGCAGCCGCCCATTTTCTTTGGCAAGTCAGGAATGGCAAAGGTGAGACTGGAAGCACCTTTGTTATGCCCATCCCCCACCTCCTTCCCGGGGCTCTAGCTGAAGCCAGAGCATTGGCCTGAGCAGCCAAGAAGAGGTTCCAGCCCTGAAGGGAGCAGGACTTTCAGCACAACAGTAAAACTGCAGAAACACAACCACCAAGGAACTCGAACCCTCAGTCCTCTGATCCACACTCAGACGCCTTATCCATTAGGCCACATGGTAAAATGAGAAAAACTCCTCCAAGCACTTCTTTGGAAAAGGCGACATTGTGTGTCTCAGGTCATCTGCTGAGGGGAGCCGAGACTCTCTGGGCACAAGAAGTCGAGTTCCCAGCAACACGTGAGACTTAATTCTATGGGGGCAGATGCAGGGTTTTGACAGGGAGGCTCAGGCATGGGGGATTGGGGTGCAGCGGACGGACCGGCTGTCTAGGTGCGGAGATTTAGTCGCACTGAGGTACAGGAGGGAGGAGGAGGAGGAATCCTGCTGACAGGCAGTGGCTGTGCAGAAAAAGAGGAGGGCTTCCGGGGACTTTTTTTGCCTCTCTTTTGCCTGCCTGCTCACTCTTGTGCTGAACGGTGAAACTGTTCTCAATAAACGCAGGTAGTTCAGTTGGTAAAGCATCAGGCTCTTAATCTGAGGGTCCAGGGTTCAAGCCCCTGTTTGGCTACTCAGCTTTTAAGCTGCCTTGTGTGCCAGGAGCCAAATGATTCCTGGTGCTGTTCACAGCCACATGCGGATTCCCAGAAGCCGTGGCCATTTCCTCGAAAGGTTCCTTTCCTCAGGAATCAGGAGAGAGGCCACATCTGCAGGAGCAGGCCTAAAACACACAGTCTCTGGCTGGCAGGAAGTGCTGTGGGGCCAGGTGCTGAGAAAGCTCAGAGGGGGAGCAGCAGAGATGAGGGGAAGAGAGACAGAGAAGCAATGAGGACAGAGCACAAGTGTACAGGGGGTTCAGGTCTGGCTATTGTGGGGAACTTCCCTGGTTTATACACGACCCTGGTGCTGCAATTGGCGGGAGAAAGGATCTGAGTCCCCACCCCCTTACCCAGAGGCTGCCTGACCCCAAGGAGGCTCTTTCTACTCTCCTGTGTGGCAGAGACCTCGTAACCCCGACAAGGCTGGGCCCAGGAATCCTGGGGGGTTTGATGACCCCCAATCTTGTCATGATCACTTGAACAGGGCTACAGTGTCCCCACTCTGGGCACTTCCCTGACCCACTCCTCATTGCATGTGCTTCAAGCAAACACCATTTATTACCCAGCAATCAATGTAAAACACAAGGAAAGAAGGGAAAGGAAAACACGTCACCCTGTTCTGTGGCGCAGGGAGATCACAACCAGCGTCTCTGGAGGGTCAGGGCAGGTCACAGTCTCTCCCTCACATGTCCCAGGCCTCCTCCCCAGGCCCTGGCTGTGCTGCAGGGACACCACGGGCTGGACACTTGCTCTGGCAGTGGCCACGTGCTCTAGCTGACAGGCCCTTGTTCCCAGTGTCAGCCCCCATGTAGGGGATATGATCCCCCCACCCCCAAAAGTCTGGCCTACAAGATCTCTTGACTGGTGGCATCTCCTTGCGCTGGGCCTTCTGCCCAGGGTCCCCCTCGCTCTCCCACGCTGCTCACTGCACCCACCTCCATCCCCAGTGCTGCTGCGGCTCTGCCTCCAGCTCCCTGGGCTGCTCCTCTGGCTCCGCTTGCTGCAGCTCTTCTCCCGGCACAGATCTGCTCCCTGGGCAGCTTCTACGGCTCGTGCTGCTGCGGCTCGGCTCCCAGCACAGATCTGCTCTGGTTCTCCCTGGCTGGTGCAGCTCTGCTCCCCGGCTCTTCTCGGGCTCCTGCTCTCTCCTTAGCTCCGCCCCACTCTGGCCCAGGCTGTTCCAGCTCCCACGGAGGATGGGACCCCCTGGCCTGGTGACTCCCTCATTACACTGCCTGGCCTGTCAGTGCGGCTAAGTTGGAGCTTTGGCCTCTCCCCATTGCTCCTGGGGACTGTCAGTCTCAGGGGCCTGATTTCCCATTGGCCCTTCCTCCTTCTATTTGGACTGGGAACTAGCCAACCAAACCCCCCACTAAGTTTTAGTAAGGGGCCAACAGTCCCTTACACAAGCCGGCCCCATGCGGGTCACCGATGTGCAGAGACAACAGCACAAGCTGGTCCCATGGTGTAACGGGCAGCACTCAGGACTCTGAATCCTGCAATCTGAGTTCAAATCTCAGTGGAACCTTGTACTGCCTTGTGGTAAAGCCCTGGAGCTCACCGTACTCAACTTCCCTGTCTCCAGCTGTGCCACAGCCAGTCTTTCCCCCCCTGCTGGGTGACTTTCCCACAGGAGCTACGTCTTGGGTTATGATGGCCAAAATTGGTTGGGGCTTCAGAACTTGTTACCCTGGTTCCTGATGCCTGTGGTTTGACCAGGTGGTTGGGATTCTTGCTGATTCACATAAGACCCACAAGTTTGGACATTTTGCTTGCAGCCACGTTACCTCTTGTCCACCAGGCACTTGAAGAAAGGAGTGCCAGGGCCAGGCTTCATAGTCAGGGCTAGGCAGGAGGGAGGCAGAGTCCCAGGCTGGAGCCCAGCACCTCTCCTCCTCTGGGCACCTAGAGCAGAGGCGGCTGGTGCTGACAGCTCCAAGGGAAGGCTTCAAAGCTACAGAGCAACTGAGGTCAGGGCCAGAGGAGGGCAGGACCATGCCTATGTATGGCCAGCAGACGGCCACAAAGACACACAGCCAGCCTGCTCCCTGGCATGCCGAACCCCCACTGAAGACGTGCTTAATCCACTTGCTAATCAGGAGGAAAACCTGTCAAAATCTGTGTGCGAGGAGAACCCGCTTGGCTCGGAAGAGAGCGAGGAAAAAGAGCAAGTGAAAAAAATAACTTGTGAGAGAGCAAGCGAAAAGAACGTGAAAGGCAGAGAAAGAAATAAAAGGAGAGAAAAAATATTAGAAAAAGACGGAAAGAAAGCAAGAGCATGAAAGGTAGAGGGGGAAAAAAGAAAGCAAGAACATACAAGCTAGAGAAGGAAAGGAATGAAAAAGAACGAATGAACCACAAGCGCTAGTTGAAGCTGGAATGGGACAGTCAGAGAAAGGACAGACTGACCCGTTAAGCAAAGTTGCACCCCAGATTCTCCATGTTGGGGACACAGGCCCCCCATTTCTGTCCTGGCCCTGCTTGGGGGGACCATCCATAGGTGCCTATTGGCACCCTCATGCTCTGTGGCGGGGGTGAGCCCTCCCATACCCTCAGGACCACCGAGATTGGGTTTGGGCCCCAGTGAAAATTTGGTTGTGGGCCCCCCAGCAAGGGTGGACCAGCTAAACAGGGCTGACGAAGTCAGGGAAGCCAGGTCCCGGGCCCCCTTCTGGACCACCGGGCCCCAGTAATTTGTACCAGCTTCCCCCACCTCTCATCGGTCCCCCATACCCTCCCCTCGGGACGTGGGCTCTCCCCAATCCCGACCCCCTTCCCGCACGCTCCTGGGAAGGCGGGGGGAAGGTGTGTGCTGAGCAGCACCGTGGGTGTCTCTCTCTGGGGCGAAGGAAGAGGATATTTTTGGTACCAGAAGGAAAGAGCAGGGGGCGGGGGCGTTTGTGGAGCCGGGGCGCACACCAGAGAGAGGAACTGAACGCAGCCCAGCGTGAGCCCAGTGCCAGTTGGAGCCGAGACGCCCACACCTGGAGGACCATCTCCAGAACCTACCTTGATGGTGCCATCTGTCGTCGCTCCTTCACTGAGCTCCCCACCTAGACCTCCCTGGACGAGGTGAGGTGGTGCATTGGCAAAGGGTCCAATGCACCGCCCTTTGAGCGGGGCTGTGTGTGTGTGTGTGTGTGTGCGCGCACATCTAATTTTGGGAAGTGATGTCACAAACTGCTGGGGCTGGTTTCCTATTGGTGTGACCGATTTTTGCAAAGCTTTTCCCCCTGATCTTCTTCTTTTGGCGCTAGGGCTGGGTGGCTTTCTGCACTGCCATTGACAAGGGCAGCAGCACAAAGGGCTCAGGACGGAGAATCCAGGAGTCATGGGGGGGAGCGTGCACAGGGGGGTCACAGGGATAAGAATCACATTTAGCCCTTGCACGGCAATGGTGGTGCACTCACGCACTGCCACGCCTTCTAGTAGCATGACTATTTATCTGTACAACAGCAGCACCTACAGAGACCGGGGCAGAATTAAGACCCCTGTTGGGCCAGGCGCTGCCCAGACACAGAGACAGTCCCTGCCCCAGCTGAGATCAGGCCCCGCTGGGCCAGGCGCTGCCCAGACACAGCGAGAGACAGGCCCTGCCCCAGAGAATTTACAGGCTCCACACCCAAAAAGTGGGAGGAGAAACAGACCCAGTGTCACACAGCAGCACTGAGAATAAAACCCAGGAGTCCTGGCTCCTCCTGCTCTGACCACTAGACCCCACTCTGCTCCCAGAGTTGGGGATAGAACCCCGGAGTCCTGGCTCCCCAAAAGGGTGGTGCTGGGGTCTAGTGGTTAGAGGAAGGGAGGTTGGGAGCCAGGACTCCTGGGTTCCATTCCCAGAGCTGGGGTTAAAGTGGAGTCTCATATGTTAGCACAGGTGGGGCTGGGATCCAGGACTCCTGGGTTCTTCCCATCCCCCCCGAACCACCTTGCACAGCAGGAGGGGGCTGGGCAGGAAGCGATGATGGGGTGAAAACTACCAAGAAATGCAAATCCTCGAAGGATCCTGTGCCAGGAACCAGGTGGTGCAGAAACCACGGCCCCATCCCCACCTCTGAATCCCCCTTTGCTGGCACTGGATTGTGCTCCCCGTGCCCCCCCAATCCACCCCCTACGAGCCCTGGGAGGCAGGGAATAGACACGGTACTGGGCCTCCCCATCCAGTTGAAGTGTTCAGTGTCGCAGTGACCCAAGGTGTGTGTACGGGAGGGGGTGGGATGTGCGCATGTGTGTGTGTGTGGATTTGTGCATGTGTGTGTATATGTCTGGAGTTTTGCAGGGATTGTGTGTGTGTGAGCAGGTGTTTGTGTGGCTGTGGTGGGTTGTGTTTGTGGCTGTGCAGGTGTGTGTGTTCGTGTGGCTGGATATGTGTGGGTATTTGTGTGTTAGTAATGTGTGTGGTGTGCATGTGTGTATGCTGTGCTGCCCTCTGCCGGCTGTAGCGACAACTGCTTCTCCATGTGTCACAGTCCCCATACCACCGACCCCGGTGGTGATTTCCCCATCTTACAAGGGCTGGCTGGCCTGACCCTCCTCCCCTCTGCGGAGTGTGGCGGGGGCTGCAGCTCACCCCCTGTGGGCCAGGAGGGCCCAGGTGTGGGGCACTGGGCTCCGATGCACCTGGAGAGCAGCTCAGGTGAGGCTGGACAGGGCATGTGGTGTCTGTTCTGCGTTGCCTGGTGCTGGGCCATTGCACAATCCCCAGCCACGCCACACAGCGCACCCCGAGACGGGACAGGGGGCCAAGCAGACGATCCAACATGAGGGGGAGAGGATGTGTGGTTGGGAGGAGGAAAAGCCTTGGGCTGCACTGGGGGAGTGCAGAGCAGGGGTGACACCCCAGAAACCTGCAGCAAAGGGATGGACAGGTGGGGTGGATGGATAGAAGAGGCAGCGGGTCTAAAATCTAAAAGGGGAGTGTGGGGTCTAGTGGTCAGAGCGGGGGGGCGTGTTGCTGGTCAGAATTCCTGGGTTCTATCTCCAGCCCTGGGAGGGGAGTGGGGTCCAGTGGTTAGAGTGTGTGTCGGGAGAGCCAGGACTCCTGGGTTCTCTCCCTGGCTCTCTCTCTTGTGCAATCCCTCGGCAGTTACCCAACTCGCCAGTGTGTGTGAGTGGGGGGCTGGGGCTGGGTTGTGACACGGCCCAGAGTCCTGTGCTGCCCCTTTTTACCCACCCGCAGCAGGGTGGGGGATGGCCTGGGAGACCGGCTAAGAAAGGCGCTTCTGGTGGGTTTGTGTGTGGGTCACGCTGCCCCCTGCTGGATAGACCCCTCTAGGTCAGAACTAGTCTCAGCCCGGGTCAGACCCTGGGAGCCCAGCCCCCTCTGTCGCCACGGCCATGTCTATTGGTCTCCTGGAAAGGTCCATTCTCATTGGTAGCTGTCCAGTGGCAGTGAGTTCCACAGGCCTTGGCACAGGCTGTGTGGGGCAGGAGGTCCTTGTGTTGGGAGCAGTGGGAGTGAACTGTGTGTGGTTGTGTCTCTGAGCATGATTGTGAATATTATGGTGTGTGTGTGTGATTGTGGCTGGAGGTATGATTGTTTCTCTCTTTGGGGGTTGGGCTAGCATGCCCCTCTGGGTGTGTTGTGTGTGAGTGTTCTTGGGATTGTGTGAGTCCCTTTGTGCGTCAATGTGTGTGTGTCACTTGCTGCAGGATACAAAATCCTGCAAAGCCAACACACACACACACGAGAGAGCAGGGCTCAGCCCCGCCAGCAGGGGGCAGCAGGGACACGTCTCTCCTGGGCCAGCTTGGACAGTTTCCCATCACGACCCGGCACAGTGCTGGTGCCCCCACACGGGGGTGGGCAGTGACCGGGCGGGGGGGGGGGCAGAAGGAAGCACTTTGGGAAAATCAGTCAAGGCCCTTAGCAGAGCTGGGACACAGATCCAGTGACTCCTGCACCACCCTGGGAGGGCAGTGGGGTCTAGTGGTCAGAGCAGGGAGGCAGCTGGGCAGCAGGACCCCTGGGTTCTATCCCTGGCTCTGGGAGTGGAGGGGGTCTAGAGCAGGGGGACTGGGAGCCAGGACTCCTGGGTTCCATAGGGGAGGGGTGTTTTTCCCTGTGCTCCCCTCCCTAGAGATCCCAGCCCAGCCCCCTAGTGGAGAGTGATGGGAGCGGGGGAAGTTGCTCTCCCACTTCAGAAACATGATTCAACCCCTCCCCCCCCCATGGGCTGTGACATCATGGATCTCTCCCTGCCCCAGGCAGACAGTAGAAGCCCCGCCCCCCCCAGAGAAGGGGGGTCTAGTTGCACCCACAACAATCCCACTCATGGTTGCAAAGAAACCCCCACATCCCCACAAACCACTGCTAGGACAGGATCTGCTGCTTTCTTTTCACCACGAGCTGCTCCCCGCCAGGCACCACACCCCATTCACACGCCTTTGGTCAATATGCAGCTCAGTGGCAATCACTGCCCCGAAGTGACTCTGGTGCAGGCACCCACAGCACGAACTCCCCACACCGGATTCTGTCCACACACAGAGAATTCTCTCCGCCGGGCTCCTTCGGTTCCTCTCGCTGCTCTCCGTCCTGCCGCCAGACACTGCTCATCTGCATAGCCCCGCCCATGGACACGTGACACCTTCTGTCGTTTCGGTCTCGAGTGAATGAGTCGCCTGCAGAGAGTGATCACGTCACCACACGTCACAGCCCCCGGGTGGGGATTGTCTGTGAGCCCCGCGCTGGGGGCGGGGCTTCAGGGAGAGACCCAGCCCCATAGACAGACTGGGGCAGGGAGATATTGGGGGAAGGGATGAGGGGATGGTGGGAGAAGGGGGGAGGGAGAGACCCAGCCCCACAGACCCATAGGGGCAGGGAGATATTTGGGTCAGGACGGGAGAAGGGGGGTTGGCAGAGACCCAGCCTGGGGTGCAGGAGAAATGGGGTAGGGTGGAGGGAGACATGTCGGGTGGGGGTGGGGTGTGTGAAATGTTGGTCCAGGGAATCTGAGTCACTCCCAGGACACGCTGTGCAGGGGGGAGCAGAGGGGCAGGGAGAGAGCCCCAGCCCCAGCCCCACAGAGCCCCGGAGGTATATTGGGGGCAGGGGAGGGGATGGAGGGAGGAGAGACCCACCCTCATAGACCCCTAGAGGCAGAGAGATATGGGGGGGGTAGGAGAGGGGATGGCAGAGGAGACACCCATCTCCATAGATCCCCAGAGGCAGGAAATGAGGGGAGCAGGGGGGAGGGATGGATCCAGCCCTATAGACCCGTAGGGGCAGGGAGATATTGGGGGCAGGAGGGGAGAAGGGGGGTTGGCAGAGACCCAGCCCGTGGTGCAGGGAAATGGGGTGGTTTGGAGGGAACTGGGGAGGAGAAGAGACACAGGGCAGGACACATGCTGGGACAGGGAAACTGACTCACTCCGAATACATGCAGAGCGGGGCAGGGCGGAGGCAGATCATGCTGGTCCCAGGGTAATTTCGGGGGGTTCTGATTCCCCTCTCAGCCAGGGGGCTCCCCTCTGGGCTGAGGAGCCCTGGGGTGGGCGGGTGCAGGGGCTGGGTGTGTGTGTCAGGCTGGGGGAGCTGCCTGGGCAGAGGGGCTGGAACCAGGGGCAGCTCCCGGCACCAGCACACCCAGCGCCTGGTTGGGGTGACAAGCTGCAGGGGGGGGCTCTGCTGGTCACCGCGAGGGCAGCAGGCACCCCAGCCCCTCCCCCACTCTACCCCCCCTCACCCCCCTCCCCTCCCCTCCCCTCCCAGAGTTGGGGGAGAACCCAGGAGTCCTGGCTCCCAGCCCCGCCCCCGAGTGAAACACAAAGGACAAACCCTAATGTCTCCAGTAATTCTAGGGGACAAAATCCCTGGTGCAGAATAAAATTCTGCCTCCTTAAGCTCATGTTTTCCATGCTTAGATTTCGTCACCAGATGGATCAGACTGAACATGTTTCAAACCTCAAGGAGGCTCTTACCTTCTAAACAGGGACGGCTGATCTCTAGTAAACTCACTAAAAGGGAAGGAGAAAATTCGAAAGAGGTTCCTCCTGGTGCTCATGTCCGTGACCCCGAATACTCTCTCAGTCCTCAAAGAGAGACCTGGAGAAGGAGACTTGCTGAAGCAAAGCCACAGGGGTCTCTGAGGTTTCCCTGGCCCCTCACCCCTGTCCTGCCTGCCTGATGTCAGCATCTCTCTGTGACGTCACCACCTCCACACCACCTTTGACCAATAGTCTGAGGTCCTGCAAAAAGCCTTTGTGATGTCACTGCCACACCCCTCCCTTGCTGTGCTAATGTCCTGCCCCTGGCCAGGCACTTTGGAGGTTTGAGCTACTCCCTGTGGATCACCCCACTCAAGGAGCGTTCGTTCTAGGAAGCAAGCCGGTAGTTTTGGATCATCTACAAATTCTATCAGCTCACTGTTTAGCAGATCGTTTATGAATATACTGACTAGTACTGGCCCCAGTAGAGACACCACTAGTTACCTGTTTCCATCCTGAAAACTGACCATTTATTCCTACCCTTTCTTTCCTATCTTTTAACGAGTTATTGATCCACGTGAGGACCTTCCGGAGGTGAAAGTAAGCCGGTATGTTCCGGTATGGGGTACTGGCAAAAGCCGGTATGCTGTGCCAGCCCGGCCCGGCTTCCCCAGGCTGGTGATTTAAAGGGCCCAGGGCTCCCTGCAGCGGCCGGAGCCCCAGGCCCTTTAAATCACCTCCCAAGCCCCCCTGCCAGAGCCCCAGGGAGCAAATCACTGCCATGGATGCTGCTCTCTCCCGCTCTGCCAACACAGAGCAGGGGCAGCAGAAGCTTCCTTACAGTGTGGGGGGCACCGTTGTCCGAACTGTGGCACCCCCATGACACCTTCCCTAAGGACCCCCACTCACAGCACCTCTCCCCCCGAGGCCACACCCACAGAACGCCTCTTCCCCAAGACTGCACCCTCCCCCTCATCATTTGTCCTAACAGCCAGTAAAGAGTGGTGGGGCCATGGCCCTCTAAACCCCGTTCCAGCACCCCTGACACAGAGCTAAGCAGGCAGCAGTGTGTGCGTGTGACAGAGAGTGCTGTGCTGAGCTGAGCCAGTGAGAGAAGCGGTGCTGATGTCGGGGCTGTCCCCTGCCTAAGGACTGGTTGCTTCCAGCAGCTGTCTGAACTTAGAGACAGTGTGCAACATACTCACTCTTCCGCAACGCACACACTGTCTCCCCCCCACACACACACACTGTCTCTCCCTCCCACACACATTGCAGTTGGAAAGCAGCTGGCAATCTAGTAGGCTGCCCATGGAACAATGGGCTAGAAACCTGCATCATGTGATGCTGTACCAGCCCGTGAGGCATTGCAAACTCTTCCCAAAGCACCCTGCAGCCAGTTGCACAGTGGGATGGCTACCCACAATGCACTGCTCTCTGTGGCAATGCAAAAGATGCTAGCATGGATGTGCTCTGGTGACACAGGGGCATAGGGTGGACATGCAACAGCTGTTCAATTAAAACACTTTAGTTAAAGCCATGTTACTCTTTTATGTAGACATAGCTTAAGAGTGAGACAAGACCCAGCTCCATTGAAACTAAAGAACCACAACTTCCTCTGTAGTTGGCAGGATTTGAACCTGTGCAGGGAGACCCCAATTATAAATAAATAATGAAGTTGCTTTAAGCACAGGGGAGAGAGCTGTCTCATCCGTGCAGTTAACCCATCTCCCCGAGAGGTGGTAGCTATGTCAGTGTGGGGAAGCTATGTTGGTGTGTGTGCAAGCTGTGGTGTCTACATGTGTATATAAAGTTTAATCAAACCCCATTTTCAAAACCCTGTGGTCTGGGAATAGAAAAGGAGCTCTCTGAGGCAGAGCCCGTCCTTCAAAATCCTTAAGATCACGGACTTGCCAATGCAAATGTCATAGGGGTATAGCTCAGTGGTAGAGTGTTTGACTGCAAATTAAGTGGTCTTTGGTTCAAACCCCAGTGACCCCTTACAAGCCTGTTTCTTCAAAAAAAATAATTCCATTTCTAGTATGCTCAGGAGCCCCACTAAATAGGGATTTCTGAACTGAATGGGCGCACACACAATGTTTTCCTGTGCAAATGCATAAAAACCTAGCAAACATGTCCCCCAGCTGAAATCAGTTCCAATCCTCTAAGTGTCTAGGTTTGTTTTCATCAATGAAACAAAGGCACATGAAGACACATTTGCTGGTCCTTGGCCTCCATGGGCTACAATGTGCAGAAGAACAAGAACCACATTCACTTGGGAGGCATGGACTAGTCTGTATTACATTTGGTAAGTAAGTTGCCATTGGGACTGAAAACTCTACTGGAGGTGGACAGGAGCCTGTTACAAAACTAAAATAACCAAGATTTACCAAACTCCCTGTTACACATTCAAGCCTCTGTTTGTGCACACGGCATCAACTGGGGCTCTAATAAATGGCAGCCTTCCTTTAACACAGATCATTGTTCCTTGTGACTTTCAGATGCATTCAAATGGCAGCTGTTCAGAGGTCATGTGCTGCTAGTTCATGAGCAGCAGCAGAGTCTCTGTACGTTTACCAACCGTAGAGCTGGGTGTGTCTGCATCCAAGTAACTGCAGAGTCAGTGTAGTACCAGACAGTTAATTGCACAGTCTCACTTTCTGGTCTCATTGATCATTTGGGTAGAAACAGCAACGGTTTGGTGGGTTTTGGTTTTTTTCCCCTTCGTTTTCTCCTAAGGAATGTGTGATCTTGAGCATGTTAGTTTAAGTTCCCTGTGGGTCAGGAAAATTCCATCTCCTTGAAATAGCTGGGGAAGTGACCTGTTTGTATAACCTAGAATAAAGGAGCTTTTAAAGAAGAAACTGCTTTACAAATATGCTGGGATAAAAACACTAAATTCCACGGCCAGACACCAGGCCAGGATCAACTGATGGGACCAGGATCAATTAATTACAGAAGAAACAAACTCTTGGGAAGTAGCTGTAATTTGTCCCCAAACCTTTCCTTGTTCTCATATGCTATCAGGGATTCTCTTCTAGAGGGCAGAGTTAAGGTTATCTGGGCATGTACCATCACTCTGTATTCCCGGTTTTTCCAGAGTTTGAGTTTTACTGGACTCAATGTTCTGGAAGGTAAGAGATATTCACAGTCAAAGTTAACTCTCTGTTAACAAAGGTTTTGTTAGTGGCAAATAATGAGACTAAGCCCTCACTGTGGTAATTCCACGGACTTCAGTGTACTCTTTCCCCATTTCTAGTTCCAAAAAAATAAGCAAATTAAAACAACCTTGAGACCTAAAATGCTGTGAGAAAATGGAAATTTGAGTAGCTCAGATATTTCAGTATCTTCTGTGTCTTGTGCGTATGTAAATGGCACAGCACATTAATTTATAAGCACATCTTTCTTAACTTCTTTAAATATTCTGTAGTACATTGACTAGATCAAGTGGGTTGTTCAATGCAGTGAAGTTTTCATGCATTGCCGAAAACATATTTTTCATATTATGTAAATGAACACAACTCATTGAACACAAAATTCTGTATTTCATGCTGTGAACTGTGTCGGTAGCTCAAATTAATAGGTTTATTTTCTCTCTCTCTTTCTCTTTCTGTGAGGCACAACAAAATAATTTAGTGATGCTGAAAACATTCCCTTCTCCTCCAGAACTGCCTTGGAATCACCTTCCCTTTGTAGATTAATCTGCCCCTGTGTCTCTACAAAGAAAATATAGTTTCTATGAAAAAAACACAATTTTTTAATTAAAGGGACTGAACAGAATAGGTTACTCAGACATAGGTCAGGGGTTTGTTACAGGAGTGGGTGGGTGAGATTCTGTGGCCTGCATTGTGCAGGAGGTCAGACTAGATTATCATAATGGTCCCTTCTGACCTTAAAGTCTATGAGTCTATGAGAATAGCCACATGATGGCGACACATCTGGAATGCAAAGCAACTCCTGGTTTGCACATTGATGGTGACAAGGGATTGAACTCGACTCCCCTCTTTTCACAGACACATTTGTTTTATTCTCTGAGGTCAAACATAAGTTTAAATGTTGTACTTAGTCCTCTGCCTTGTAGCTTCAACAGCCGCAGATGAAGATGAGTTACTGCAGCCTAGACCTAGTGTCCGTGTTTAGGTGGTTTTCACCTAAACGTTCAAGCAGCTCACAGTAATGTCCCGAGCTCCCCAAGTCCCGCTGACAGCTGAGCTCTTCCTGCCCACTGAGCCCAGCGCAGACAGTGGGTGGGGGGTGAGTTTGTACCCAAATAACTGACAGAGCCAAGCAAGGAGCAAAGAAATGTTTGCTTCGGTCACTAGGTCTGTGTTTCTATTGCTCGTTTGCTCTCTCCCCTTCCCTGTTAAGGAGCAACGGTAAGAGAGGAAGAGGTTAAAACATGTGCTAGGTGGTGGCTGGGTTTGGATGACAAATTTAAAACCATCACAGCGCCCTCTAGTGTGACACTGACACCATCAGATTCTCACCTTTCACTCACACTTCATTAATAACAGTTTCCTTGAACTACTTTGCTATGATTATTTCAATAGCTCCTACACCGATACCTGCTGTCCCTTCTGGCTGGTTAATTGCACTATTTGGAACCTGCTCCTAAAATTACACCCTTCCTGGGAGCAAGGTTCAGAACTGCCCAAGAAAACCCCATTGGGTTTCAAGTGCAGCCCAGGCAGGGTGGCAAGGGGACAGCCCAGGGGTCTCAGAGCTTCTTCTTCCTCACAGAGAGAAGGTTAAGGGGGGCCACTAGTTATGACTCCTGGGTTCTAGTCCTGGCTGTGGAAGGAAAGGGGTGTCTAGTGGATTAGAGTTGGGGGTCTAGAAATCAAACAGAGAACATCTCCCTTTTCAGCTTCAATGCTTGTTGAACAAGAACATGGCTTCTCATCTCTTCGGTTTCAGAGGAGCAGCCGTGTTAGTCTGTATCCTCAAAAAGAACAGTAGTACGTGTGGCACCTTAGAGACTAACACGTTTCTTAGGTTCTGTTGCCATCATGTGGCCATTTCATTTCACTTCTTATTGTTAAAAGGTCTGGGTACTTCAATGAGGCTAATCATCTAGTGGAACAAGCTCCGCAAGGGACGTGGTTAATTCCCCATCACTGCCGTGTGTAAATGAAGACCGCAGCTCTTGCTGCAAGACACCTGGTGTGTGGGTGTCCCTGTTCCCCCTTCAGAATCTCTGGTACATGGTGCTTCCCTCCTCCCAGTTCAAGATCCCCATCATGTGGGTGCTTCCATCCAGGATCTCTGGTGGGTGTCTCTGTCCCCACCCCATGAACTAGCTCCCGTGTGTGGTTTCCCCTGCCTGCCCCCATCCGGGATCTGTGGGTGTCTCTGTTCCCCTTTTCAAGATCCGTGTTGCTTGGGTGCCTCCCTCCCCCCAAGTCAGAATCCCCAGCGTGTGGGTGCTCCCATCCCCCTCTGCAGGCTCTGCGGGGGGTGTCTGTATAAAAAGAGACCGTGTCTCACTGTCTTGCCCAGGCTATGCTGCAGGGGCTATTCACAGGTGTGATCCCACTACTGATCAGCACAGGAGTTTTGACCTGCTCTGTTTCTGACCTGGGCCGGTTCACCCCTCCTTAGGCAACCTGGGGACCCGAAGCTTCCCCAGGATCACCATATTGATGCCGAGCTTAGTGTGGACACCTGATTGGCACAGCCCGCTGCAGCCCAGATCTCCTGAGCTCAAGTGATCCGCCGGCCTCAGCCTCCCCAGGAGCTGGGATCACAAGCACCAGCCACGGAGCCCGGCTTGTTTGGGGGCCTGGCAGCTGGAGCTTTAAACTCTAAGCCTGGTCTCCCAGATCACAATGGAGGCTGCAGCGTCTGACCCAGGAAGCTGAACCCCAATATCCTGAGCAGAGAGGGACAGAGCGTTTGAGCAGCTTCCCTCCTTTAGCTCTCTGGGTAGAGCAGCTAATGAGAGAATTGCTGATCTCATTTGTCCCACTGTCCATGACTCTGGATTAACAATGTTCTCAATGAAACCAGATTTCAGAAGGAATGAGTCCAGAACGCTGTGGAAGAGACCATTGTGTGGCATTTCTAGCCCCCTTCCCACCTGTCTCACCCCCCAGATCTAGGACAAGGACTGGGTGGGGGAGGGGCATGAATATTCCCTGCGGGACCAGAAGTTCCTGCAGTTTTCAAGAGGGGAGAAATGAAAAATCTGTGATTTCACCTGACAGTGTTTGGTAAGTGGATAGAAAGTTACCAGGGTGAGTGGGCCTGGCTGGGGGCTGCCTGGCCGCGCTTGGAGCCAGGATTGTGGCACAAACTGATCCGGGAGCAGGATCAGGGTTAGTAGCAGCCCCCAGACACCCCCCAGTACCCAGAGCCCAGACCCCACAGCCGGGGCCCCAGACACCCCCCAGTGCCCAGACCCCACAGCCGGACCCCCAGACACCCCCCAGTGCCCAGTACCCAGACCCCACAGCCGGGGTCCCAGACACCCCCACAGCCCCAGCCAGGCTCCTGCCAGATCTTCCCTGGCCCCCAGTCCCCAGAGTCCCTGGCCAGGGGCCCAGACACCCCCAGAGCCCCACCAGCCCCAGGGAGAGCTGGACACTGGCGAAGGGGGGAGAAAATGGGGCACAATCGGGGGGGGGCAGGGAACTTCTCAGGGGTTGGGGGAGGGGGGGTCACCCTGGGGGCTGCTCGTGGCTCTCTAGGGAGAAAGGGGGCAGGGCGGGGGGGGGCAGCGGTAAATCCGAGGGGGTCTCAGCCCCCCCCTTTCTCTCCCCGGGACCTGGAGGCTGCAGCTCCGCAGCGGGGGCGGGGCCCCGGCCGGGCACGGGGGGGGGTTAATGAAGGTCTCTCCCGCCGCGATCTGCGCATGCCCAGAGCACAACGGCACAAACCCTTCTCCGGCCCGGGAGAGGCTCCAACGACCCCGCGCGAGCCAGGCAGAACCGCAGCTCCCCGCGCGCGTTCGCGCTCCGGCTCCGCCTCCCTCGATGCCGTCACTTCCGCTCCAGGGAGAGTCCGGAACTACATCTCCCAGCCTGCCCCGGGGGCGCGTCCGCCCTCTCCAGCCCAGGTGAGGGAGGGGTCAGCAGCGAGAACTGCGCATGCTCCGTGCGAGCCCCGCTGGGGGCGGGAGAAGAAAGCTGCTGCTGCTGCCTCCGTGTGAGCCGGTGAGTGAGAGACCCCGGGGGGGGCGGGCACGTGACTCTGCCCCGGGGAACCTGGGAGAAGCCTCGGAGCCGCCTCGGCCCCGGGAGCCGCATCTGGGATGGTGTCGGGCGGGGAAGGTCGGGGGAGGGGGCGGGGAGTTAATTGGCTCCTGTCCCTGTTTGCGCCTCTCGCCCCCGGTACAGAGTCTCTCCGGTTCTGCCCCGTTTCTCTCTCGGGGTCTCGCTCGGGCTGTAACATCCGGGGAGATTCGCCCCCCCCGATCCGCTCTCTCGGCTCCCCTGTTTCCCCCCCCCCCGGTCTCTCCACGAGTCTCCAATGTCCATTTAAAATCTCTCCGATGGGGGGTCCCCCCCCCCGTTTTACCTGCAGCGATTTGTCCTTGTCCGGGTGGGAAATTGTTGCCCTGGGTCCGTCCCCAGCACGTGGCTGCCCCTGGCGCGGGGGGGGGTGAGATGCCGGTTCTCTGCCAAGGCGGGGGCGGGAGGGGCACGTGTCCCCCGTGGGGGCTGCCCGGACCCCGGTTTCCCAGTCCCAGTTACTGCCCCCAACTACCAACACAGCCACCTGCCTGTCCCCCACTGCTGCCCCCTTCCCTCATCCAGGGACCTGCCAGCTCCCCCTGCCCCCCCTTTGCCCTCTTAAAGCAGCTCCTCAAAGGGCTCCCTGCTGCCCATGGGAATGGTGGGGGGAGCCATCACTTTCTGTATATGTTTTGGATAGTAATATAAAATCCAGTCCAACAGCCCCCCTTTTCCCTCTAGTTATTTAACAGTAATACAAAATCCCCTCAGACCTTGGTGGTGGTCATAGAATCATAGGGTTGGAAGGGACCTCAGGCAGTATCTAGTCCAACCCTCTGCTCAAAGCAGGGCCAATCCCCAACTAAATCCTCCAACAGCTTTTTACCACAGATTTCTAAATGGCCCCCTCAAGGACTGAATTCACAACCCCGGGTTTAGCAGGCCAGTGCTCAAACCACCGAGCTATCCCTCTCCCCTCTCTCATGTTATCAACTGTGCAGTTTCTGACACGTATTCTCTGCAAATCTCAAAGATTGATAAAACTTATCCTCAACCCCACTTTTTCTCCAATTGTCTATTTCTAAATGACTATGGCCTGAGATTTTTCCCTGTCTCTCTAATTATAAAAAAGTAAGAAAATCTCAAATTTACACCTTTTCTCAGATTCCTGAACATGGATATAAAATGTTGGCAAATGTTGCCCATTTTCTCTCTATTCAGTTATCAGATATTGATGTGAAACACTCAGATTTTACCTCGTATCAACAACTGATATAAAATCCCTCTGATTTTCCACTTTCCTCTCTAAACGGATTTAATACCCATCAAATCCAGAGGCCTCCCCCTGTTTGGGGGATCAGTGGTTCCCAGCTGGTAACAGGAGAGTTGGCTGGACCCTTTCCTTTTCTCCAGCTGGCACTGGGTGAGGAGGTCACTCTGAGTGCAGCGTGGGTCCAGAAGTGTCCCAAAGCCCATGACAAATGGTCTCTGGGAGGGGTTGCTTCCCGCAGTGCGAAGATGTAGCTAGTGACAGGGCATGGACCTTTCTTGCCCTCCAGGCCTTCCATTATCCTGTTAAAGCAGCACCCCCCAGGGATCCCTCTGCTTGTGTGACTGGCCAGCAGGGGGCAGTGATAACTTTCTATCCACTTAGCAGACACAGTGAGGTAACTGTTGCTGGGGTAGGGGATGGGGTGTCTGTGTGGGGAGATTGCAGCTGGAGCTGAAGGGGCATTGTGGGAGGGGGAGGCCTCTGGGTGACTGGGCAGGGGGTTCTGGAGGTTTGGGGGGGTGGGTTCTGATGTGCCCAGCCCTGAGGCTGTGGGTCCTGGAGGTGGGTATCGCTGGGGACTTGTTGGTGCAGAACAGTGAGGGTGGGCGTCTCTTGGGGAGGCGGGGCAGGGGGTTAGAGGGAGCCTGGTGCTGTGCGAGGGGCTCAGTCATGCCCAATGCACAGAGCTGGGTGGGGGAGTCCCAGGCGCTAGGTCGGGATGCCAGGCAAGCAGAGGGAGGGGTCCCGTTGTAAAGCATCAGGGGGTCCCAGGCAAATGGCCTGGCAGGTCCTGCTGGAGAACAGGTGGGGGTCCTAGGCAGGCAATAGGGGAATCCTGGGCAGGCAGTGAGGGACTGAATTCCCGGTGAGGGGTCCCCTGGGGGGGTGGTCCCTGGCTGTTGGGGGCTCTTGGTGGGGGGAACCCTTTAGGATTCCCACCCTGCCAGTGATGATCTGGTGGGGGTTCTCTGGCCAGTGGGGTGCTGAGGGGTATCTGGAGTCCCTGTTCAGGGATTTGGGGGTTGGGTCCCAGGGAATATCTGGTGGGACCCTGGCTGCGGGCTCTGGGGGTGTCTGGGGGCTGCTACTAACGATGCTCCTTCTATCTCATCAGCTTGTGCCAGAATCCTGGCTCCAAGCATGTCCCAGCATTCCCCAGCCAGGCCCAGTCACCATGATAACTTTCTATCCACTTATCAAACATCTTGAAAACTCCAGGACCTTCCAGTTCCATTGGTAAAATTTGTGCCCCGAGTCCTTATACTAGATCTGATGGGTGAGACAGGTGGGAAAGGGGCTAGAAATGCCACACAATGGTCTCTTCCACAGCATTCTGGACTCCTTCTTTCTGAAATCTGGTTTCATTGAGACCATTGTTAATCCAGAGTCACTGCATGGAAAGACAGGGAGTGACTCCAGATGGACAGTGGGGCAAATGAGATCAGCAATTCTCCCTGTGAGGAGGGGCTCTGATTAGCTGCTCTCCCCAGAGAGCTAAAGGAGGGAAGCTGCTCAAACACTCTGTCCCTCTCTGCCCGGGATATTGGGGTTCAGCTTCCTGGGTCAGACGCTGCAGCCTCCATTGTGATCTGGGAGACCAGGCTTAGCAGCTGCTGCTCCCCCAGTGGGGTTCTGTGCTGGGATGTGACCTTAATTAAAGCTTTTTTCTCTGCCCGGCCCAGGGGATAACTTTCTGCAGCTGGTAGTAGCTCCCTAGGGCAGCCCTAGGCCCTGTTAATGCAAATTCTGAGCCACAGACTCCAGGTTACTGAAAGATCTCAGGGAAAGTGACTCTGCACAAACAGCGCCAGGAGAAAATCCAGCCCTGGGAGAGCAAAAACTCCACCAGAGAGGTCCTTTGGGGCCATCTGCCTGTCCCAAGTCAGGGTAAAGGAGGAGGGTTGGGCGTGGGGCTAGCAACTCCACCCTGTAAAAATCAGCTTGCTACAGAAACGCCAACAATAGAGTTAACAGAGACTTTTAGCCTGGAAAAAGAAGGGTCTTCAACTCGAAGACGCATGATGCTGGGTGGTGAAAGCCGCGAGGAAGCCACTAAGCCGATCACCCTTCTTACAACCAGGAGGATTACCATCGGCACATGGAACGTGAGGACCATGTACGAGTCAGGAAAGACAGTGCAGGTTGCAGCAGAGATGAGGAGCAACAACCTGACCCTACTAGGCATTAGCGAGACAAGATGGACGCAAGCTGGACAGAGACGACTGTTGACAGGAGAGCTGTTGCTGTATTCAGGACATGAAGAGAGTGACGCACCCCACACACAGGGAGTAGGCTTCATGATGTCCAAATAGGCACAGAGAGCACTGATTGGTTGGGAGGCACATGGTCCCAGGATCATCACAGCATCCTTCAGAACTAAAATGAAGAGGATTAAGATGAATGTTGTTCAGTGCTACGCTCCAACCAATGACAGTGAAGAGGAGGACAAAGACTACTTTTACAACAGACTCCAGGAAATATTAGAGACTCTCCCAGACAAAGACATTACCATCCTTATGGGAGACTTTAATGCCAAAATTGGACCTGATAACACAGGATACGAACAAGTCATGGGGACCTACGCTCTGGGAGAGATGAGTGAGAATGGAGAGAGATTTGTGGATCTGTGTGCACTTAACAACCTGGTCATAGGAGGCAGCATCTTTCCTCACAAGTGGATCCACAAGAGTACCTGGGTATCGCCAGCAGGCATGACAGAAAACCAGATCGACCATGTCTGCATTAGCAAGAAGTTCAGAAGATCCTTGCAGGACGTTAGAGTTAGAAGAGGAGTAGACGTGGCGTCCGACCATCACTTAGTGGTGGCCAGATTGAAGCTGAAGCTGAAGAAGAACTGGATAGACGCGTCAGACAGAAGAGCGAAGTACAACGTCAACCTTCTGAAGGACCATAAGACCAAGGAAGATTTTGGATTGACGCTGAAGAATAAGTTTTCAGTACTACAGGATCGGTCTGAGGAAGAGGAAGACAGTGTACTCAACAGATGGCAGAAAGTGAGAGACACACTTAGGTCAGCATGCCAGGAAGTGCTTGGAATTAAGAAACACCAGCAGAAAGAGTGGATCACAGCAGAGTCCTTGACTAAGATAGAAGACAGAAAGAAGAAGAAGGCAGCAGTCAACAACAGCAGGACTAGAGCAGCAAAGGCCAAAGCTCAAAAAGAGTATGCTGAAGCCCACAGAGCAGTGAAGAGGAATATTAGGAAGGATAAGAGAGATTATGTGGATGGACTGGCAGCAGAAGCAGAGCAGGCAGCATACAGCGGTAACATGAAACAGCTGTACGATACTACCAAGCGACTATCTGGAAAGTTCAGCAAGCCAGAACGTCCCCTTAAAGACAAGCAGGGAAAGTCTATAACAGGAATAGAACAACAGATGAACAGATGGGCGGAGCACTTTGAGGAACTCCTGAACAGACCAGCACCACCAAATCCACCAGACATCGACCCAGCCAACGAGGACCTCCCAATCAATTGCGATACACCAACCAGAGACGAGATCAGAAAAGCCATCACCATGATGAAGAACAGGAAGGCGGCTGGACCTGATGATATCCCAGCAGAGGCCCTGAAAGCAGACCTGGATGCTTCAGTGGAAATGCTGTACCCCCTCTTTGAGAAGATATGGGAAGAAGAAGTGATTCCGGCTGACTGGAAAGAGGGATATCTCATCAAAATCCCCAAGAAAGGAGACCTCAGCAACTGTGCCAACTATAGAGGAATCACGCTCCTGTCGGTGCCAGGGAAGGTCTTCAACCGAGTCCTCTTAGAGAGAATGAAGGATGCCGTCGATCCACAGCTACGAGATGAACAGGCAGGTTTCCGGCAGAACAGATCATGCACGGACCAGATAGCAACGCTCCGCATCATAGTCGAGCAGTCTATGGAGTGGAACTCCTCGTTGTACATCAACTTTGTTGACTATGAGAAAGCGTTCGATAGCGTGGCTCGAGAGACCCTCTGGAAGCTCCTTCAGCACTATGGCATCCCAGCAAAGGTGGTCAACCTGATCAAGAATTCATACGACGGCATACACTGTAGAGTGATCCACGGAGGGCAGCTCACAAACAGCTTCCAGGTGCGAACCGGAGTCAGACAAGGATGCTTGTTGTCACCACTTCTCTTTCTTCTCGTCATCGATTGGATTATGAAGACATCCACTTACAAGCGTAGGAACGGAATCCAATGGTCATTGTGGACCCAGCTTGATGACCTGGACTTTGCCGACGACCTTGCACTCCTTTCGCACAGTAAACAGCAGATGCAAGAGAAGACCAACGTAGTGGCAGCCACGTCATCACAGGTTGGCCTCAACATCCACAAGGACAAGACCAAGATCCTTAGGATCAATTCCATCAGCAACGACCCAGTCACACTGAATGGAAGCCCCCTGGAAGAAGTGCAGTCCTTCACCTACCTAGGTAGCATCATCGACCAGCAGGGTGGCACAGACGCAGACATCAAAGTAAGGATTGGTAAGGCAAGAGCAGCCTTCTTACAGCTCAAGAACATCTGGAGCTCCAGAGAGCTGTCTTTGGCAATAAAGATTCGACTGTTCAACTCCAACGTGAAATCAGTCCTACTGTATGGAGCTGAAACCTGGAGGACAACCAAAACAACCACCAGGAAGATCCAGACCTTAATTAATAGCTGCCTCAGAAGGATTCTCCAGATCCGCTGGCCAGACACCATCAGTAACATCCACCTCTTGCAGAGGACCCGTCAACTCCCAGCAGAGGAAGAAATTAGAAGGAGAAGGTGGGGCTGGATAGGACATACAATACGCAAGCAGCCAACCAACATCACCAGACAGGCACTGCGGTGGAACCCCCAAGGCAAGCAGAAAAGAGGCCACCCAAGAAATACCTGGCGACGCGACCTTCAGGTTGATAGCAAAAAAATGGGCTATACCTGGAACCAGCTAGAGCGAATGGCCCAGGATAGAAGACTATGGAGATCTGTGGTTGGCGGCCCATACCCCGGTTGGGGTGACGGGCATGAATGAATGAATGGGAGAGCAAAGAACCAGGAATGGGACTGCCTCAGCCAGAGGGGCAGGGAGAGAGGACAGGGGAAGGAGATACTGAAAGGGGCTTTGGGAGAAATGAGTGAGGGGAGAGATTTCCAGCTCTCTAGTCCACCCAGACACATGTATTGCAGCATCCCTGGGCAGAACCACTGTCCAGTGAACAAGAAAAGGCTCAGACAGAGGAAAAGCCAGTTCTTGACTCCATATTCCCCTGCTGGGGTGTGACTGCCTTGGAGTCAGTGTCTGAGGGAATCCCCCACAGTGACTCCTTGGGTTCTGCTCTTTTCCAGCCTTGTGTTCAGAGACTTTGTTACGGGGTGAGGGGAGGGAGAAGGGAGGTTAAAAATCTCTCTGTGGGCTTAGCCTGGCAGGAGGGGCCAGGTCTACACTGTAATAAAGAGATTGAGCATGTTCCCAGCATGGCAGAGTCTAGGATGTCTGTCTGGAGGGAAAGGGCCTGGGGGAATTGTGATGTGAAATTAACTAAAGCCTGTTCTGAAACCTCCACAACTGCCCTTCTCGCCTTGCCAGGGCTGCAGAATGACGTCCATGTTTTTCTCCAGCTCATCCCATCCTCCCATGACACAGGGAAGAGAAATGGCTGCAGTGGAGCCAGCTCAGGTAGGGATTATTTTTTTGAGGGGGGGTTGGTGGGTTCCTACAGGAGGGAGAGGGACAGCAAATACACCGGAGATGGGCAGGTTTGCACAGTCTGGTTTGGAGGTTGGCGCGGGGCAGGAAATGCACAGGGTGGAGAAAGGGAGGACAGGGTGTGACAAACCTGCTGGGAGTTGTTTAATAAGTGGCCTAGATTCTAGGAACAGACCCATGAGGTTCAGAGGTGTAAATTCTCTAGTTTGTGTAGCAGAAAATAACCCACGTGAATGGGGCTGGGAAAACTGACCAGACTCATAGTGCTGGAGCCTGACCCGACTAATCAGTGGCTGCTGTGAAATATGAAGGCGATACCCACCAGTGAGGGTTAGGGGAGAGTCCCCTCCCTTCATATCCAGCTCCTCACAATGAGGAGGGTGTTGGGCTTCCTACCAGGGAGCTCTCCCTGGTCCCTGCTAGGGGCTCCCTCTCCTCTATCAGTCTGTGGCTAGTAGGTATGTGATGGATCTGCTGGGAGAGATAAGGGGCTCTCTTTGTCCCCTCACTCTGATGTTTCCTGGATGCTCTGAGCAGGGTGGGGGTGGGACTTTGTTGACTGCAATCCACCCAGGGCTTCCCTTGATGGGCTCCTCTCCCCACAAATAGTGGGGCTGTGAATGGGGCAGCAGGTATTGAGTGTTGGACTCTTGCTCTTTCAGGGGCCGGTAGCCTTCGAGGAGGTGGCTGTGTATTTCACCAGTGAAGAGTGGGCTCTGCTGGACCCCACTCAGAGAGCCCTCTACTGGGATGTCATGCAGGAGAACTATGAGAATGTGACCTCACTGGGTAAGGGTTACTGTCCCCTCGGTTCTTGGAAGGGGAAATGGAGAGAGAGAAGGTTTACGCCAGCCCCACAATGCCACCTCTACTCTGCCCAGTTTCAGCATCGCCCCAATATGCCAGTGACACACACACTACCAGAGACCCTCCCCTGCTGCAGAACACTTTGGGAACAGAGCACAGGAGCCGTATCGCACAATGTCAAATATCTCCTGTTTGCTCAAGTAAAACTGAGGGTTAAGTGCAGCATAATCAACAGAAGCTTCCTAGGGGTCCCCAGATGAAATTAATAGGCAGCAGGTTTAAAGAAAATGAAAGGAAGTTCTTCTTCACGCAGCGCACAGTCAACTTGTGGAACTCCTTACCTGAGGAGGTTGTGAAGGCTAGGACTATAACAGCGTTTAAAAGAGAACTGGATAAATTTATGGTGGTTAAGTCCATCAATGGCTATTAGCCAGGATGGGTAAGGAATGGTGTCCCTAGCCTCTGTTTGTCAGAGGATGGAGATGGATGGCAGGAGAGAGATCACTTGATCATTGCCTGTTAGATTCACTCCCTCTGGGGCACCTGGCATTGGCCACTGTCGGTAGACAGGATACTGGGCTAGATGGACCTTTGGATCTGACCCGGTACGGCCGTTCTTATGTTATGTATGTATGTGTGCATTTGGTGCAAGGAGGCTTTGGAGGCCAGGTGCTGGAACTGGAGGAGCTAAGGGAGGCAGAGAAGTATGTTGATGAGGCTTTCTGGGACACTATAGAATTGTCCCAACTCCGGTCAGACAGCCCCCCGCACTGTTGAGGAGGATGGAAGGCCCAGGGAATGAGAGCAGTCAACGGGAGCAGAGGGAAAGCTTCTCATAGTTGGGACCCTCCTTCCAGATAGTGTTAGGGTAACCTCTTGCACTGAGGTTACCTCACCAGGGGAGGGAACTCCAGTCATTAAGAAAAGGCAGCTGTTAGTAATGGGAGATTCGATCATTAGAAACAAGGATATCTGGGTTTTGATGACCGGGAGAACCGTATGGTGACTTGCCTGCCTGGTGCGTAGGTTGCGGATTTCTCAAGGCATCTAGATAGATTTATATGTAGTGCTGGGGAGGAGCCAGTGGTCATGGTACATGTAGGTACCAATGACATAGGGAAGGGTACCTGGAGGCCAAATTTAATCTGCTAGGAAAGAGACTGAAATCCAGGATCTCTATGGTGGCATTCTCAGAAATGCTCCCAGTTCCACACGCAGGGCCAGGTAGGCAGGCAGAGCTTCAGAGTCTCAATGCGTGGATGAGATGATGGTGTAGAGAGATGAGGTTTAGATTTATTAGGAACTGGGGAAACTTTGGTGATGAGGGAGCTTATACAGGAAGGATGGGCTCCACCTAAACCAAAGTGGATCCAGACTGCTGGCACTTAACATTAAAAAGGTTGCAGAGCAGTTTTTAAACTAAGAGATGGGGGGAAAGCCAATGGCTGCAGAGGAGCACGTGGATCGGACAGAGACTTCTCTTAGAGGAGAGTGTAGTGATAGAGATTTTTCTAGTTTTAGTCAGGAAGAGAGGCTGGAAGAGGATAAGGTAGGGGCCAGATCAGACGAGAAGCATTCACACACAAAGGAATCTAACACATCAGAAAAGGGCAGACAAATAAACAGTGACAAGTTTTTAAAGTGCGTGTACACAAATGCTAGAAGTGTAAATAATAAGATGGGTGAATTAGAGTGCCTCGTGTTAAAAGAGGATTTTGACATAATAGGACATCACAGAAACCTGGTGGAGTGAGGACAATCAATGGGACACAATCATTCCAGGGTACAAAATATATCGGAAGGACAGAGCAGGTCATACTCGGGGGGTGGGGAGGGGAGTGGCACTGTATGTTAAAGAAAATGTAGACTCAAATGAAGTAAAAATCTTAAATGAAACCGTATGTTCCATAGAATCTCCATGAGTAGTAATTCCATGCTCTAATAAGAATATAACAATAGGGATCTATTATCGACCTCCTGTCAAAGACAGTGATAGTGAGGATGAAATGCGAAGGGAGATTAGAGAGGCTGTCAAAATAAAGAACTCCATAATAGTGGGAGATTTCAATTATCCCCATATTGACTGGGTACATGTCACTTCAAGACAAAATGCAGAGACAAAATTTGTCGATACTTTAAATGACTGTTTCTTGGAGCAGCTGGTACAAGAACCCGCAAGGGGAGAAGCAACTCTCCATTTAGTCCTGAGTGGAGAGCAGGATCTTGTCCAAGAGGTAACTATAACAGGACCGCTTAGAAATAGTGATCATAATATAACAAAATTTAACATTCATGTGGTGGGAAGAACAGCTCAACACTATGGCATTTAATTTCAGAAAGGAGAACTATACAAAAATGAGGGGCTAGTTAAACAGAAATTAAAAGGTACAGTGACTAGAGTGAAATCCCTGCAAGCTGCATGGATGCTTTTAAAAGACACAATATTAGAAGCCCAACTTAAATGTATACCCCAAATTAAAAAAAAACAGCAAAAGAACTAAAAAGAGCCACTGTGGCTTGGTTTAACCATGTAAAAGAAGCAGTGAGAGATAAAAAGGCATCTTTTAAAAAGTGGAAGTCAAATCCTAGTGAGGTGTATATAGAAGGGAGCATAAGTACTGCCAAATTAAGTGTAAAAATGTAACAGAAAAGCCAAAAAGGAGTTTGAGGAACAGCTAGCCAAAAACTCAGAAGGTAATAACAAAATGTTTTTTAAGTACATCAAAAGCAGGAAGCTGCTAAACAACCAGTGGGGCCCCTGGACGATTGAGTTACAAAAGGAGCCCTTAAAGATGATAAAGTCATTGCAGAGAAACTAAATGCATTCTTTGCTTCAGTCTTCATGGCTGAGGATGTTAGGGAGATTCCCAAACCTTTTGTGGGTGACAAATCTGAGAAATTGCCACAGATTGAAGTGTCACTAGAGGAGGTTTTGGAACTAATTGATAAATTTAACGTAACAAGTCACCGGAACCAGATGGTATTTACCCAAGAGTTCTGAAGGAACTCAAATGTGAAATTGGGGAACTATGAGCTATGGTTTGTAACCTGTCCTTTAAATCAGCTTCTGTACCCAATGACTGGAAGATAGCTAATGTAATGCCAATATTTAAAAAGGGCTCTAGAGGCGATCCTGGCAATTACAGACTGGTAAGTCTAATGTCTGTGCCAGGCAAATTAGTTGAAACAATAGTAAAGAATAAAATTGTCAGGCACATAGAAGAACAAAAATTGTTGGGCAAAAGGCAACATAGTTTCTGTAAAGGGAAATCATGTCTTTCTAGTCTATTAGAGTTCTTTGAAGGTGTCAACAAACATGTGGACAAGGGGGATCCAGTGGACATAGTGTACTTAGATTTCCAGAAAGCCTTTGACAAGGTCTCTCACCAAAGGCTCTTACATAAATTAAGTTATCATGGGATAAGAGGGAAGATCTTTTCATGGATTGAGAACTAGTTAAAAGACAGGGAACAAAGGGTAGGAATAAATGGTAAATTTTCAGAATGAAGAGGAGTAACTAGTGGTGTTCCCCAAGGGTCAGTCCTAGGACCAATCCTATTCAACTTATTCATAAGTGATCTGGAGAAAGGGGTAAACAGTGAGGTGGCAAAGTTTGCAGATGTTACTAAACTGCTCAAGATAGCTAAGACCAAAGCAGACTGTGAAGAACTTCAAAAAGATCTCACAAAACTAAGTGATTGGGCAACAAAATGGCAAATGAAATTTAATGTGGATAAATGTAAAGTAATGCACATTGGAAGAAATGACCCCAACTATACATACAATATGACGGGGGCAAATTTAGCTACAGCTGATCAGGAAAAAGATCTTTTTGTCATTGTGGATAGTTCTCTGAAGACATCCAGCAGTGTGCAGCGGAAGTCAAAAAAGCAAACAGGAGGTTAGGAATTATTTTAAAAGGGATAGACAATAATGCAGAGAATATCTTATTGCCCTTATATAAATCAATGGAAATAACTAATTTAGAGCCCATCATTTTATATGTATATTTGGGATTATGTTTTCCAGTGGGCTGCAATATGTGCTATCCTGACATCTAGTAGTGCTGAGATGCTGCATTCAGCAATATCCCTGCCCTTCCTGTCCCCTTTCTCCACTGAGCCCCACGCTTATGTTTCCAGCTTCCCCGGGACTCTCTCTTTGTCTCTGGACCTGTCTGTCAGCAAGAAGCAGAGCCAGGGAGACTTGCCCTCTCTCTGGAGACTTCGATTTCTGGGACATGGATTTACTTTCTATGTGTTTTAGGAGACTTTGAAATTGAGTGTCTGTGACATTAAGCACAGTACAATCTGGAGTGTTGAACAGCTGTCCCCTCAGTTCCCCAGGCTGGGGTGCCTTTTACACTGCTCTACTGTGAGAGTAGCCACTCCTGGGCAGGTAACACACAGTCTCCAGCATGTAACTCGCTCCCAGCTACACAGTTTTGAGTGCTGCTAGTCAGCAACTCCCGAATAACCCACAGGAGAGCCCCAGAAAATTCTCTGCTCCCAGACATCCCCCAGAAATGTGCATCTTGTCCTGTCCAGCACACTACTGAACAGTGGGAGCTCATATGAAATCTGTTATTTCATCAATGGAAAATGATATGCACCAGCCTTGTTATTCCAAATGGAGTTTCCAACACACTTTAATCCAACCACACTGGTTAGATAAAACAATAAACCAAGATTGTTAACTACTGAAGGGAAAAAAAAAGATTTTCAGTGACTACAAGTAATGAGGCATAAAAGTCAGAATTGTTTATGAAAGAAATGCAAGATAAAGCACAAACTAACGTCTAAGTTAACCAGCTAAAATGATTTAAAACAAATGTTTCTGTCACCATCTGCTGAGACAGGCTGGCTTTCCTTTCAGCCAGGACTCCCTCTAACCTGCCCCTGCTGCCCACATTTAGTCCTTCAGGAGTTGTCATGAGCAGAAGGAAAGGAGCGGGTGGGGGAGAGAGAGTCTCACTGGAGGGGGGGAGGGTCAAACTAAGGTATGCGACTTCAGCTACGCAAATAGCGTAGCTGAAGTCGAACTACCTTAGTTCGAACTTCTTACCTGTCCAGACGCCACGGGATCGAAGTCCGCGGCTCCCCCGTTGACTCCGCCACCGCCGTTTGCGGTGGTTGAGTTCCGGAGTTGACGGGAGCGCGTTCGGAGTTCAAACTATCGCGTCTAGATTAGACGCGATAGTTCGAACTCCGAGAAGTCGAACGCTACCCGTCGACCCGGCCGGTAAGTATAGACGTACCCAGAGAGAGTCTCATGCATTTTCCTAACATCTCTTTATAATTCAGTCCTTTGTACTAGAAACAAATCCAGTTCTCAGCTGAATCATGGTGATAGGCTGTCGTAGATATGAGCTTCAAGTGGTCCCTGCGATGGAATGTAAATGTCTTCACACCTTCCCCCTCCTGGAGAATGGCTATTTGACCAGCTGTTTGCCTTGCTGCCTCTGAGGAACTTAGGGTTAGGGTTGCAACTTTTTTAGTAATATCATACTGTAAAATCTCATAACTTTACATACAGTGTTGCTACACATTTTAAGGAGGATATTCAGTAGATTATGTCTTTTCAAATGATACCTCACAAGCCATACAGTGATAAATGAAGGGGAGGGGAGGGATCTCCCTTTTATAAACATCCAGCCAGCCAGATTGCTGTAAAATCCTTGTTGGTGTGACTTCTCTGCTTGCTTTACCTGTAAAGGGTTAACAAGCCCACAGGTAAAAGAAAAGGAGTGGGCACCTGACCAAAAGAGCCAATGGAAAGGCTAGAACTTTTTTAAATGGGACAGTAACTTTCCCTTTGTCTGTTCTCCGGAGAAGGCAACACGGAGTAGCAATGCTGTGTGTGGCTTGAAGCAGGTTTGAAAATTCATCTTCCATCCTTAGAAGAAATGATTTGGACAGGGAAGTTTAGACAAACACAATCAGGTTTATATTTTTTATTTTGGCTTTTGGAGCTCCTCTGTGCTATCCCAGATGCTTTTTTTTTGCTTCTAAGCTTTAAGCTGAACCCCCAAGAATGCTATTTTGGGTGCTTACAACAATTGTTTCTTTTAAGATCTAGCAAAAGCCTAAGTTCCAGATTTATTGTTTTTCCCTTTCAATTTTAATAAAATTTACCTCTTTTAAGAACAGGGTTGGATTTTTGGTGTCCTGAGAGGTTTGTGCATGTTGTTTGATTAGCTGGTAGCCACAGCTAATTTCCTTTGTTTTCTTTCTCAGCTCTTTCCCAGAGGGGAGGTGAAAGGGCTTGAGGGTACCCTAGAGGGAAGAATTCTCAAGTGCTCCTTCCTGGGTCCAAGGGTTTGGGGTTTTTTTGCATCTGGGTGGTGGCAGCATTAACCAAGCCAAGGTCAGAGAAAAGCTGTAACTTTGGGGGTTTAATATAAGCCTAGAGTTGCACAAATTAATTTTTAGAATCCTGACGGGCCCCCACTCTCTGCACTTGGAGTGACAGAGTGGAGATTCAGCCCTGACACATACTATGAACAAAATTGATCATAATTTTCTAGAAGAGTGACCATAGGGGCACAGACTTGCACAGTGTCTGTCTGTGTGTTCCCAACATATATGTGGGTATTTCAGTCCCTCAGAAGCAAGGTGTTCGGCATCTTCAAACACCTGGGGAACCGGTCCTGGGAATTCACTGGTTTATTAAGTGACACTGTATGGAATTGAGAGACACTTTATATTATTGTTATTTTATTATAAATACCGAGATGATGAAATTGCAATGAATCGTGCTAGATATGCCATGTAAGGTGTCAATGAAAATGTTATGATTTTCCAAGTTTGATAATCTTGTTTCTATCTTTGTATTGTGAGTTATAGATATGTTATAGATATGTAGGGTATATCTGTATTCCAGAGATATTGGCATCAGCGCTGCCCAGCCTGTTTGATGGCCCATCCAGGGTCATCAGCTGTACAATGAACCCATTGAAAGGATCAAGGGGAGACACCTATTGAGTCAGCAAGACATGCAGGGATATGCCTGTGTACTGAGATCTCCAAGGCTTTTCCATGCCATGTGCTGTGAAGCTTGTGTTTAGGACACAGGAAGTACAAGCCACTTGGCAGAAGGAATATAAAGGGCAGCTGCATCATCTCCATTTTGTCTTCAATCCCTCTTCCTACCTCTGGAGCAACTTCTCTACAAACTGAACTGTGGAACAAAGGACTGAATGATGTGGATGTGTACCAGAGAGCCTCTCAAGCCAGCAACTCACCAATACTGATGTCTTTTTTTTCAGTTTCTCAATAACCAGTGTGGGGGATCAGAAGCACAGTTGGTGACTGATCAGTGAATTTAATTTCCGTGTTAACCACCAGTTTTGGGAGCATCTGCTCTCCCTTTTTCAGCCTGCTCTGATCTTGCCATTTTCAGTGTGGACTTCCCCAGGCACACTGGGTCACACTAAGCACTGAAGTTAAATTAATAGTGTTTTTTATGACACAGTCATATGAAATCAACTGAACTCCTTTGTTTTCTTTCATCTGAGCAGGGTTTCCAGTTTCCAAACCTCATATAATCTCCCAGCTGGAACAAAGGGAAGAGACATGGGTCCCAGACCTCCAGGGTTCAGAGGAAAGAGAGATCCTGAGAGCTCCCTGCACAGGTGAGGAAACATTAAAGCAACTCAGAATCTGGAAGTGCCTGAAGGAAACATCTGGGATGCCCTACAAAGCCTTTGGAAGGTTTCTCAGTTCATTACTGTCCCTAGCAGGGGTCGTATCCTTAGGGTAAATATAGCTCATGGCTTCCTGTAAACCCTAGCAGACACCAGGCAGTAGCTTCCTCCCTTCCCCTGTGAATTTGGATGTGATGTGAGGGCCGAATTGATCCCCTCCTCTCTCCTGTTTAGGGGAAGAGATTGGAGGAGTTTAGTTCTTGTTTTTATTTGACCTCTCTCCAGCACTTGTATTGGTTTGGCCTTCCGCTTTCCATCCCTGTTTGAGCTTTTTGTCTCTATCACAGCAGGTGACGCAACGGTAGGTGAGAAAGAGGAGCAGAATTCTCAGCAGGAAAATGTTGCTCAAGTGGCTAAAAACAGAGAATTATCGCAAAGATCGAAAAGGAATGTGTCCAGGAGTCATGAGCAGGGAAAATCCTGTGAGATTCAGCACAGACCAGAAAGAGAGCAAGGAAACCAGCCAGAGGAGAAAGTGGATAAATGTATTTCCTCTTGGGGAACACAGAAAGTGCTCATGGAAACCACAACACAGCAGGAAATCCTCAGGCGAAAGAGAAAAAATGCATGCAGTGGGTGTGGAAAAACCTTCTCTTGCAGCTCAGCCCTTTCTGTACATCAGAGAATCCACACAGGGGAGAGGCCCTACAAATGCAGTGAGTGTGGGAAAACCTTCAATCGCAGCTCAAACCTTATTAGGCATCAAACAGTTCACAGAAGAGAGAGTCCCTATGAATGCTGTGAATGTGGGAAAACCTTCAATCGCAGCTCCCACCTTATTAGTCATCAAACAATCCACAGAGGAGAGAGGCCCTATGAATGCAGTGAGTGTGGGAAAAACTTCACTCACAGATCAGCTCTTTCTGTTCATCGGAGAATCCACACAGGGGAGTGGCCCTATGAATGCCGTGAGTGTAGGAAAAGCTTCACTCACAGATCAGCCCTTTCTAGACATCAGAGGATCCACACAGGGGAAAGACCCTACAAATGCAGTGAGTGTGGAAAATGCTTCACTAACAGCTCAACCCTTTCTGAACATCAGAGAATCCACACAGGGGAGAGGCCCTTTGATTGCAGTGAGTATGGGAACACCTTCAATCGCAGTTCATACCTTATTAGGCAGCAGAGAATCCACACAGGGGAGAGGCCCTACAAATGCAGTGAGTGTGGGAAAACCTTCAATCGCAGCTCAAACCTTATTAGGCATCAAATAGTTCACAGAAGAGAGATTCCCTATGAATGCTGTGAATGTGGGAAAACCTTCAATCGCAGCTCCCACCTTATTAGTCATCAAACAATCCACAGAGGAGAGAGGCCCTATGAATGCAGTGAGTGTGGGAAAAACTTCACTCACAGATCAGCTCTTTCTGTTCATTGGAGAATCCACACAGGGGAGTGGCCCTATGAATGCCGTGAGTGTAGGAAAAGCTTCACTCACAGATCAGCCCTTTCTAGACATCAGAGGATCCACACAGGGGAAAGACCCTACAAATGCAGTGAGTGTGGAAAATGCTTCACTAACAGCTCAACCCTTTCTGAACATCAGAGAATCCATACAGGGGAGAGGCCCTTTGATTGCAGTGAGTGTGGGAACACCTTCAATCGCAGTTCACACCTTATTAGGCATCAGAGAATCCACACAGGGGAGAGGCCCCATGAATGCAGTGTGTGGGAAAACCTTCAATCGCAGATCAGCCCTTTCTAGACATCAGAGGATCCACACAGGGGAAAGACCCTACAAATGCAGTGAGTGTGGAAAATGCTTCACTAACAGCTCAACCCTTTCTGAACATCAGAGAATCCATACAGGGGAGAGGCCCTTTGATTGCAGTGAGTGTGGGAACACCTTCAATCGCAGTTCACACCTTATTAGGCATCAGAGAATCCACACAGGGGAGAGGCCCCATGAATGCAGTGTGTGGGAAAACCTTCAATCGCAGATCAGCCCTTTCTAGACATCAGAGGATCCACACAGGGGAGAGGCCTTATAAATGCTGTGAGTGTGGGAAAACCTTCTCTTGGCTCTCAGCCCACGTTAGCCATCAGAGAATCTGCAAGGGAGATCAACATTGTAAAAATCTCTAGGGCTATCAAGACTTTCTTTTCTTTAAAACTTTTCCTGATTCCCACATAGTAACTTTTAAAGCTCTTTGAACTGTGTGCAGCACCGTTATCCCTCAGCTTGTCCAGATGAGTGGCCCATTTTTGCCTTTTGCAGTTCGCCCTCTTTTGAGATGGACCTATTTGTCCTTTCTATTGTCCCACAAGTAATTGGAGTGTGCCCTTCCTATGAGGAACCAGGGAGCGTCACATTTATACCATTCCTCCTATTGCAAAGTTATTGTTAGTCACGTACTATACAGATTGTATCATTGCCAGTTGTTCTCCCGTTGCTCTGGGTTTTGCTGAAGAGCAGATATATTGGGAATTTTTCAAATTACATGTAAATGAAGAGGAGCAGGGGCAGGAAAAAAAGTGTAATTTCAGCCTCTGTGACACTGGAAGGAGATGGGGTGACTCAGAGATTCCCTCCTTCCCCATCACTGCAGAACTGTTACCTTTTGCCTGAGCCATGTAGAGTTTATCTTCATCATGTTCTATCCATCCACTTCTCAAAGTGTCATGTGATGAAGCATTCTGCATTGTCTGTGCTTGGAGATGATGTTTTGACTTCTTTAATCCTATATCAGAGTCGCTATGACTGAAGATGAAAGTGTCCAAAGTCCTGGGAGGGGAATTCAAATGGATCCCAAATACAGTGTTGTTGGAGTTTAAATCCCAGGTTCCATCTATTGTAAAGCCACTTTTGACAAGGTGGCTGTTTTTCCCTCATTATGGGAATGCTAGGATACTAAAAATGTTGTAATTAACATAACTGACTATGTAGACAGGGATGAGTGAAGCAGGTTTGAATGGATCAGAGGAGAATGTGATGGGAGAATCTCTTGTCCCGATTCTGAATAATCAGATGTAACCTGCTCTGGAATTTGACTTGACACTTTCTTTGTAATGTATTCTCTCTATGTGATGTGGGTTTCTATCTTTCCTGAAGGCTATTTGGGCACCCGATTGGATATTAGTTAAGTTTGATAGGATGTAGCTCAGATGTATTGGAGAATTTAAGACAATGACCCTTAGCTAAAGTCCTCATTTATGATTTCAGCTTTGCTTTTTCCCCATCCCTCCATGATGACATAGAGAAAGTTGAAGTGCAGTTCTATCAACAGGAGAGAACTCTCTAATTTACTGGACAGGCTAACAAGGAAACAGCAGTGATTTAAAATCTCCACTCAGAAATGGTGAGCAACAGCAGAACCCCAACTAACTGAAGGAAGTGCATCTAATCACAGTGTAGTTCAGTTGTTTAAGGCAATATTGTCTCAGATGATCTGGGAAGAGAATTCCATGGTAAGTGATTTTGAACTAGGCAAAATGCCCATGTGTTTGGTTCCCAAAGCCTTTGTAACTCAGGCCCTACAGAAGATCTCTCCTAGCTAATCCTGTGGTATGGGAAATGCTGCCCTTCATGACTCAGATGTTGAGGAAATAGAAGTGGAGTTTTTTGTCAAATTTATCTTTTGTAGGAGCTAAAGATCTGTATAAAATTAAACCAGTGTTGAAAATGTAATATATTCAGAAAAATAGCCATTTTTAATAGAATCTCCAGCTCTGGTAACTAACGAAGATTCTGCTCCACGCCTGTATCCAGTCCCTTCTCTGGACCTGTGCCACCAAATTAAAGAAAAGCTTGGGCATGTTTCAGGAAGCCATTCCTCATTAACACTGCTGAGATTTGAAGTGGTTTTGTAAAGGATTCTACTTCAAAGAAGTGTAAATTTACTGATTACACTTCCAAAGGATGCCAGGGTTAGATTGAGAACAGTCATCCTTCACTGTTTGGATGCAAAGAGAGAGTGCTTCATAGGACAGTCCTTCCCTGTGGATCCCAAACTGGCTGCCTGATTGGGTAACAAGGACTTTCAGGCTGTAGAAATGATGGTAACCAATGAGGCAACAAATTTGTCAGGCTCCAATTTCAGACTTCCGGATACATGCATGTTGAGTCCTGATTCTATGGTTTTGTGTCTGACGCTGTGGCTACACAATAAAGCTGATGTTGGCACAGCTGCACCAATGTAGCTGCACTGCTGTAGCACTGCTATTACAAATGCTCTAAGCCAATGGGAGAGATTTCTCCCATCGGACTTGATTAGTCCAACCCTTGCAAGCGGTGGTGGCTATGTTGGCAGGAGAAGCTCTCCCGCTCATGTAGCGCTATCTACCTAAGGGGATTAGGGCTGTGTAACTGGATTTTTTACAGCCCTAAGCAATATAGTTATCCCAATAAATGTCTTTAGTGTGGACCAGACCTTAGTTTTCTCTTGTGTTTTATGCATTTACATTACTTCTCTAACTCCTCCTACTTTGAAAGATTAAAAAGTGTGAAAAGAGAGGTATTTTTCTCCATGATGCAAACATTCCGACATAGAAGACCCCTTCTACGAACACATGTGGCAGAAGAACCAGAGATATATGAACTCACAGAAATGGTTGGGACCTACGTTGGGACAAACCACAATAAGAACCAGGGTTCAGTTGTTGGCAATGGGGATTAAAAGAAAACTAACATATAAGACAAGAATTTGTGATCTTTGAATATGTTATTGTTACCAATTAAAGTGAAATTATGGGTGAAGTTATTGGTTAAAGAGTAAGAGACTGTGTGATAATCTGAATTATTTTGGAAAACTGAAAGTTGTCTTGTTTTTGTGTTTTGTTCGTTGTACAGGCAATACGACAGGAAAAGGGACTGTCTGAATTGCCAAGGCAGGGAATGAACAAGCTATAGCAACATTAACATACAACATCATTAACCACAAACACACTCTAATCATGCTCCAGCCATTGCTGTTCGGCCATGGCCACGCGTACAGAGCTGCACAGCAGTGAGTGTGCTGGGGAAGCTGGTCTGAGCAAACAATTGGAAATGACCCTTCAGTGAGAACAGAACCAGATTGTAGAAAGGCCCCTGTGTTAAGTGGTTGTGGCTGAGGGCTTAGGGAGCTGGGTTTGAAAGCAATGGGCGTCTTTCTGTAGAGGTTTGATTCTTGCCAACTAGACAAGGCTGGTGTGTGATGTCTCCATGGCTGTACTTTCAGTGTCTGATCACCCATGGTGCCGCAGGGAGCCAAGCCTAGATGTATGCAGAGGCTAAGGACAAGTCAACATTTCAAACAGTGAGTCTGTGCTGCTGCAGCTCAGTAATGGAGATGCTGTATGCCAGGGTTTCTCAAACTTCCTTTCACTGCAACCTTTCACTGCCAAAAAACTTACTGCATGGCCCTGGAAAGAGGGACCAAGCACCAAGCCCCTCCACATTGGGGGGAGTCAAAGCCTGAGCCCTGCCCCAGTTGGGGGAGGGCAAAACCGAAGCTTGAGGGATTCAGCCCTGGTTGGTGGGGCTCAGACTTTTGGTTTCAGCCCCAGGCCCAAACAAGCCTAATGCCAGCCCTGGCAACCCCATTAAAACAGGGTAATGACCCACTTTGGGGTCCCGACCCACAGCTTGAGAACCACTGCTCTGTGCTGATGGGAGAGTTTTCCTGTGGGTGCAGTTAATCCACTTCCCCAGGAGGTGGCAGCTATGTCAGTGGGAGAAGCTATATCGGTGGGTGTGCAAGCTGTGGTGTTTAACACATTTAAGAAGTTTAATCAAACACCTTTTTTAAAACCACCTGTGATCTGTGAATGGCAAAGGAGCTCGATGAAGCAGGGTCTGTCCTGCAAAGTCCTGGAGATCACGATTCCATTCTACTGTTGTAATAGGGGTATAGCTCAGTGGTAGAGTGGTTAACTACAGATCAAGTGGCCCTTGGTTTGAGCCCACATGCCCTCTTATAACCTTCCTTTTTTTTAAAAAAAGGAAAACATTTTCATTTCCATTCTCCATTATGTTCAGGAGCTCCACTCTACGGGGGTGCTTAATATGAATGTAAACACTCAACATTTCGCTGTCCAAATGCATAAAAACCTAGCAAAGCTGTCCATCAGCTGAAATCAGTTCTAATCCTCTAAGTGTCTAGTTTATGTTTTCATCAATTAAACAAAGGTATCATATGAATGTACATTTGCAGATCCCTTTCTCCAGGGCTGTGTTGTGCAGAAGAAGAAGAACCACATACAGCTGCAGTTCAGGAGTTTGATGAGCAAAGGCAACTTGGTGCAGGCTAAAGTCACCAGCACTTTGGCTCCTTCACATTCAACCAGCAGCTGGGCCCCCAGGACAAGGTATGAGAAGAAGACAGTGGCTGTGAGCAGGAAAATAGCCACCAAGAAGCTGGCTAAAGCTGTCAAGATCCCCAGGAAGGTCACCATGCCCATGTCTAGAATGTGGTTGTGGAGATTAATGGAAGGAGGAGGCACACATCAGAGCCCTAGGGGGGCTCAGGTCAGGGCCCTAGTGGGGCTCTGGGTGATCGCTACTTCCCACCACCCAACACAGATGCAATGTGGTTGAGTAGTGTCAGCAAAAGAGAAACTAAACAGCTAATTATTCCTCCAGAAAGGTTTTTAATGACTTACGACTATCAAGGCAACACAGACAGAATAAGAAAAACAGAATGAAAGACCAGCACTGAGTGAGGATTAATACAAATGGCAAGTTATACTGGAGACAAGCACAAGTCCAAGTAATATTATGCATTAACTGCCTGTTCCTATAAGTGCACATATAAAAGGTAAATAATATTGAAAATAGTCACAAGCACGTGCAACGCTACTATTACTATTACTGATTGCCCAGCAACTTTACATGTACTGTAACCAACCCCAACAAAGACAATTCTCTATGTAATACTAATACATTGATTCACTATATTTTACTAACCTTAACCTACCTATAACCTTATAAAACAACTTATTGACTTTGATTTACTTTTATGATAAACTTGATGGTAACTTATGATTGCACTCTTTAAATATATCAGAGGGATAAATACCAGGGAAGGAGAGGAATTATTTCAGCTCAGTGCTAATGTGGACACAAGGACAAATGGATATAAATTGTCAGTTAGGAAATTTAGGCTTGAAATTAGACGAAGGTTTCTAACCATCAGAGGAGTGCAATTCTGGAACAGCCTGCCGAGGGAAACAGTGGGGGCGAAGGACCTCCATGACTTTAAGATTAAGCTGGATAAGTTTATGGAGGGGATGGTATGATAGGATAACGGGTTTAGTCAATAGGTCAATAACGTGCAACCACTGGTAATTAGTACAAAGGGTCAATGTTGGGATATTGTTAGCCTTCTTCTGAGGGTCTGGCTAGAGAGTTTTGCCCGCATGCTCGGGGTTCAGCTGATCGCCATATTTGGGGTCAGGAAGGAATTTTCCTCCAGGGTAGATTGGCAGTGGCCCTGGAGGTTTTTCGCCTTCCTCCGAAGCATGGGGTAGGGGTCGCTTACTGGTGTTGCATCGCACTCGCGCAGGAACAGAGCCCAAGCAGAGAGAGAGAGCGTGTGTGTGTATGCATATCCATTTATTCATTCCCAGCATGCTCTTATATACAATATAGTCAACAATCAATTGCTAATTGATTAATTATATACACACACCCACAGCTGTAACCCCATAGGGTAATTATCATCCTACACACCTGTATCCTATTTACAATTAGCTGGCCAATGAGAACAAGCCCAAGACCAGTCCTTCACACACAACCCAGCATAATCAGTTCAGCATCTCACATTGTAATCCCACATCTCCCCCCTCTATTCAAAATCAAAAGAAGAGGGAAAGGAAAAAGGATAAAAAACATTCACAAAACATTTCCAACTTATAACAACATAATACCACAGTCTATCTTAGTCTTATCCAAAAAATTTAGATTATCATAATAAATATTATGGTGGAAAACTAAAGAACAATAGTGTTTAAAACAGATAAGTGCAGGTCCTCAGCTGGTGTAAAGTAACACCAGCTGAGGATCTGCCTCAGAGCCTTCAAATAAGATCACAATACACAACCACTGAGTAATCTGTTCACAAGCCAAAATTAAAACTTTATAAAACCAACCTATATAACCATGCAATCATTAACATATAACCCAACAACACCAAACAAAAACAAAACACAACAAATAAATAGTGCAAACTCTACAGGATTCCCCCCTTCCTAATACCAAAGCATCCCTCAGATGTCAGGCGATCAAACTGACACTGAGGGAGGGGGGGTCCTAGAGAAAATACATAAACCACATAAAAAATCTTAACAACACAACAACAATTCTGGCCAGAAGACATCACAAAACAAAACAAAAAACACAAAACATCTTAATAATTGCATGGTACACTAAATGTTATACAGTCAACACAAAATTTCTTAAGCAAGTGATAGAACTAAAAAACAGTTATAGCTTTGACTCTCCAATATAGCTTCCCTAACACAATTTTCAAAGCAATATCTTGAGAAGCACAAATAAAGACAATAAACAAGTTGGACATTCTGTAGTGAATGTGTCATAAGAATCAAATCTGTGAGGCAATTTCTATAAAAGACATCACATACTGATTTAAAGGCAGCTGCAAAGCAGTCTGAGTTAACTCCCAAGTCTTAAAAATTTAAAAACAAAACAAAAAACCTTTCCATTTAGCAACACTGTTCTCTTATTAAAACTGAGTTCTTGTATATTTTAACATGCACTCAATGGCACAGAGATAGTGTTTTCTTAAAAAGGAAAGGCAGCTGTTATTCATTTCATGCTTGAAGAGAACTCTCCACCGACGTTGTCTAACTTCAGAGTAAAGCACAGGATCTAGGCTCCCGGAAAAGATTGCTCCCAGCAGGAACACCTATTAACAGGCGTTCTGCATACAATACTACTGAAGTTCTGCAGCTGCATAAGAGACCTTGATCCTCTCCACCCCCGCCTCCAGCTTGATTTCAAAGTTCCAAGCTCCTCCTTGTCTCACAGCATGGAGTCTAGAGGACTCTGGTAATTGTAGGAGAAGTAACGCACTCACAGGATGATCTCCCGGGCAGTCTTGAGGATCTCGACAGCCTTGCTGTACTCAATGTCCTGAAAATCAACATCATTAACTGCCAAGACCTGGTCTCCCTCCTGCAGCCTGCCCCGCTCCGCGATGCATATCTTCCGCTAATACAGCGGTTTTTTTTTTTGGTTTTTTTTTCATGGTAGCTGCTCTGCCCTTCTCCACCGCGACTTATAGCCGCCCTTCTTCTCTGCGACTTATAGCCGCCACTTATCTCCGCAACTTATAGCCGCCCTTCCTCTCCGCGACTTATAGCCGCTCTCCTCTGGGCTCAGGTGTGCCTCCCTTTTCAGACGCCCTGCAGCTTGCCGCTCAACACCGAGCTCAGGTGCGCCTCCTTTCTTTTCGGGCATCCTGCGGCTCCTAGCCGCGCAACACTGAACTCAGGTGCGCCTCTTTTCGGACGCCCTGCGGCCGCTGCTTGACACTGAGCTCAGGTGCGCCTCCTTTTCTTTTCAGGCCACCAACACTAATGCCCGCAGCTTCTCCGCCATTTGTTGCATCGCACTCGCGCAGGAACAGAGCCCAAGCAGAGAGAGAGAGCGTGTGTGTGTATGCATATCCATTTATTCATTCCCAGCATGCTCTTATATACAATATAGTCAACAATCAATTGCTAATTGATTAATTATACACACACACCCACAGCTGTAACCCCATAGGGTAATTATCATCCTACACACCTGTATCCTATTTACAATTAGCTGGCCAATGAGAACAAGCCCAAGACCAGTCCTTCACACACAACCCAGCATAATCAGTTCAGCATCTCACATTGTAATCCCACATACTGGTGGATTATCTGCTACTTGAAGTCTCTGACTCACGATTTGGAGCATTCAACAGCAGAGTCAAGGGAGAGAATTAGTTCAGGAGTGGGTGGATCGGCTTATGTGGCCTGCATCTTGCAGGAGGTCAGACTAGATGATCATCATGGTCCCTTCTGATCTTGAATTCTATGATTCTATGATCTTATACTGAAGACAGGCACAGCGACTTGTAAAGGTATTATGGTTTATAAACTACTAGCTTCACCAGTGAAGGACATAAATCCACACCGTGTAGAGGTCAAGCATAGGAGTTTATTACACACAGCGCTGGTGGAGTGTCACCTTGCTTATTAGGCTCAGAGACACTGTCAATCAATTGATTATAACAGAATATATAGATTTTCCATGGGCGGGGGAAAGTGATGGGGTAGGCAGTGCCACACCCCAGGATAGATTTTGCAGCAAGACAAAATAGCACATTAGCTAATGGTTAACAGGTTATGTAATGTCTCCGCCCATGGTTTCAAGTTAGCAAGTTAACATTTAATGAATACTTTGATAAAATGTTAGTAGTATAAAATATCTATGTTGAATTCTGATTTGGGGTCCATAGGAATGGAGCAACTCCTTTGATTGTCCAACAGGTACATTCCTAGGGGTTAAAGCAAAGAACCAGTGAAAGTATATGGCAATAAAGATTGTTTTCTGTGTGTCTAAAGGCAAGGCATTGGTCCCTGGGAAGGAAGGTGGAAGGATGCCATATCTTATACTGACATGTGCCAACTTCTCATAAACTCAAGATTATATCTGTGGGAAGAACGTCTCCCTACAGAAGAAACAAATACAAGAGAAACAGGGATTCTTTGTTCAATCTGCAACTCTGAATAAGACACAATTCTTTAGTTCTTAGCTCCAACACCTGGCAATTTGCTGACCAGGCCTATCTTAGCAAGCAAGGCTTTCTGTTTACCCAGCTTTCTCTTAGCTGATCACGATTTGCTAGGCCTCTGGTCCCTTGACCATATTCTGGACTTTGGGTCTGGAAAAGAGCTGGCACAATCCATAGACCAGGTTGTTATACAAAATGCACATGGATTTGAACCCTGCACATACAGTAATGGCAAAGTTCTTGGTTTGGCTTGTAGCAGTGATGAAAGAAACTGCAGGTTCAAATCACGTCTCTGGAGTCCATCCACAGCTGGGATGGGTCATTCAGTCCTTTGTAGAGAACTTCAGTTTGTAGCAAAGTCCCTCCAGGGGTATGAAGCAGGATTGAAGACAAGATGGAGATGAGGCATCAGCCTTTTATAGTCACTTGCCATGTGGTCTTTGCTTTCTTTGTCCCAAGGACACTCTATCCAGCACGTGGCATAGAAAAACCTGAGTTCTGTCCATAGGCAGGTCCCTTTGCTGAGTCACAAGGTGTATCTGCCTTCTCTCAATGGGTCAGTTGTATAGCTCATGGTCCTTAATGGGCCATCAAGCAGGCTAGGCAGAACTGACACCAACTTGTCTGGCTGGAGTGTTCCCCGGAAGCAGAGCACAAGTTTGAAATACGGGCAGCATAGAGCCAATATTTATAACGTCAACTACAAAAATGATACACATCTAGAGATGACATAATTATAATCAGCCAATCATAACCTCTCCATAGACCCCTTACACGACAACCTTTCTACCATATTGGCTGCAAATATAGAACAGTGGTCGCAACGGTGATCTATACAGTTACAGATTATGTCAATAACGTCACAGGAGGTGACACGGCATCAGTGAGACTGATACTGGAATACTGCCTCCAGTTTTGGTGTCCTCATTTGAAAAAGATGTTGTGAAATTGGAGCTGGGGCAGCAAAGAGCCACCAAATGTTGTGAGGGCTGGAGAAAAATGCCTTTAGGGAGCTATTGAAAGAGCTCAACCTGTTTAGCTTATCAAATGAAGATTGAAAGGTGACTTCATTGAAGTGTTGAAGGGCCTTAATGGGGAGAAAAGAATGGGTATGAAAGGTCTCTAGCAGAGAAAAGCATAACAAGACCCAGTGGCTGGAAGGTGAAAAGAGACAAATTCATATTACCAGTAAGGCACAAAAATTCAACAGCGAGGATGATTCACTACAGGAACAAGCTACCAAGGAAAGTGGTGGATTCACCATCTCCTGATGTCATTTCATGAAGACTAGATGCCTTTCTGGAATGTGTTTGCTCCAAAAGTAGCTCTTGTTTCATACAGGAGGCCTGTGGTATGCAGGGGGTCAGATTAGATGCTCTAATTGTCTCTTCCACCATAAAGTTGACTAATTTCTGAAAAACTGAGTGTAGCATTGGGAGCAGCATCTGATGTTTTCCTGTCTAGCCGGCTTGCTTCCTAGAATGAATGCTCCTTGAGTGGGGTGATCCACAGGGAGTAGCTCAAACCTTCAAAGTGCCTGGCCAGGGGCAGGACATTAGCACAGCAAGGGAGGGATATGGCAGTGACATCATAAAGGCCTTTTTCAGGACCTCAGACTATTGGTGGGGAGGTGGTGACGTCACAGAGAGATGCTGACATCAGCCAGGCAGGACAGGGGCGAGGGGCCAGGGAAACCTCAGAGACCCCTGTGGCTTTGCTTCAGCAAGTCTCCTTCTCCAGGTCTCTCTTTGAGGACTGAGAGAGTATTCGGGTTCACGGACGTGAGCGCCAGGAGGAACCTCTTTCGAGTTTTCTCCTTCCCTTTTAGTGATTTTACTAGAAACTAGCCGTCCCTGTTTAGAAGGTAAGAGCCTCCTCGAGGGAAGGGGTGTACTGGGGGCATCACAGTTTGGATGCCGGTGGCCACCCCCACCAAGGTAAGGAAGTTCCCGCCACTCTGCTCTGTGTTCACAGTGTGGGAGAGAGCAGCAGGCTCAGCTGTCAGAACTTCCCGGAGCGATGAAAGGGGAGGGGCCCATGGCTCTGTAGCAGGAGTGCAGGGCAGGCGAGTTCATGGCGGGCATTGTGGGATACTGGAGGAAGCCAGTTATGGTGATATAATTAATAGCAGCGTCTTCACTGACACTCTGTCACTTTAAGTTTGCTGCAAAAAGCTCTAGACCTCTCATTGAAGTCATTTCATTTTGTCACCAAAACAGGGCAGTTTTGTCGCATTGCAGTGTGTACGCCAGACACAAGCTGCCGACCGACGGAACGTTGTGTGTTTTTCACACACCTGAGCAATATAATTCTGTTGAAACAACTTTGTAGTGCGGACGTGGGCAAAGATTCACTCACACACAACTTGCAAGGAAAACGTCACCTGCTCCTCTGCTTTGCAAAATCCAAACACAAGCAAAGCTTGTTAGGCCCCGGTAGAGATGGCAGGGAGTCAGGTGTGGGCAGACAGTGTGTTTTCGCCAGCTGCAGGCGCCATGGCTTAGCTGGCTAAAGCAGTTGTTTTTGTGAACAGGAGACCCTGGGGTCAGTTCCCAGTGGTGCCTTGTTGGCTACTGCCAGAAGACAAGATTCAGAGCTAGCTGGGCCTTTGGTCTAGCCCAGTGTGGTTTTTCTTATGGTTTAAATAACACTCACAGGCACTGATAATAGAGTTACTGAAAGTTTGGGAGTTAGGAGCGGGTAGGTCAGTGGTCCAGTCCCCACACAGATGACCCCTGTCTCCCTCTGGGACAGGGGCAGGTCTGAGCTCTCACCCAAATGCTCATTGTGGCTGCCAGAATCTGTGAGCAGCTTGTTTAGTTTACGCCAAAGGTTGAGTCCTGCTTTGTGCACCGTGTGTGAGAATGAAAATCCTAAACCGCCCTTTGAAATAACGAATGCAGCAGGACGTGTTATTGTCCCTGCCCCCAAGCAGACAGACCAATGGAGAAATGCCGTCGAGTCCAAGGTAATACTCCCCTGCCATTTTACCTTTTTTGCTGGCTAAACTCCTTCTTCTCTGCCCGGCCCAGGCTGTCCTCTGCCTCAGCTGCTGCTCCCGGCCTGCTCTAGAGTCAAACATGCGGGGCCCCCAGGGGAACAGAGGCTGGGACAGGGCAGCAGCCTGGGCTGGGCTGGGAAGATGCTGGGAGTTCTCGTTCCCTGAGAACTGGCCCGGCTCCCTTCTCAACAGCAAACAAATCAATTCCACGTCCCCTCCCCAGAAAAACCAGCCTGGAGCCAAGGGCAGCAGGGGACGATTCCCTCCAGTTCCCACCAAGGCAGGAGAGAACCCAGGGTGTTTCTAGCAGAGCTTATGGAACTGACGTGGGGAAACCAGCCTTTAATAACAGGCAGTTCCAGTTTAAGATAAGTGTTTTTAACATGCATCTGATGAAGTGGGTATCCACCCACGAAAGGTCATGCTCCAAAACGTCTGTTAGTCTATAAGGTGCCACAGGACTCTTTGCTGCTTTTACAGATCCAGACTAACACGGCTACCCCTCTGACACTTCCTTTTCTCAGTGTTGCTCCCAGCACTTTAGGGAGTTTTTCCTCTTCTCCCTTCCAGCTGTGGTGATGGGACTGCAGCAGCTCCCCAGGGCCAGCTTTGCTCTTACATCCTTCACGTCTTTGGCTGAAGCTGTGTTTGCCACCAGTTTAATCCATAGCTGAGACCGCAGGTACCAGCAGCTAGTTACAAAGGCTCAATTCCCATCGCCATCAGTGGGAGGTTATCCAGGGCTGCAGGATTTGGCCCATGGACAGTCAAGGTGCTACAGCAGCTACATTCTTACGTGGTGAGTCTTGCAGCCTATTACCAAACTGCTCTGCCATAGTCTGCAGGGGGCCTGACTTGCTGAGAATCTGGCAGAAGAGAGACCCTGGAGCAGAGAAGGAAAATGTCCTCAGCAGTCACAGCTGGTAGGCGGAGTAAAGGTTCAGTTTCTTTTTAAACTTCTCTCCCTGCTCAAGCCTTTAATCGTTCCTGTGGCTCTTCTCTGAACCCTTTGCAATTTATCAGGGAAAACAACCAATGAACCAAACAAACAAACCAAACCAGGCTGTTCTGACTGATGTAACAATCTATTGCCTTCCAAGGTTGAATACAAATCAGATCATTCTGTTCACCCAAGAGTTCCACTGTAAGGGCTTTTTGTTTTCTAGTTCCAGTCAAATCCTGTGCAACAGCATCATGGTTAACTCGCCACTTGGTCACTTCCCATTCACACGTTCAGAAAGTGGGCAGGTCTAAGTCTTTCCTCCCACACCAACATGAAAAAATCAGTGACAGAAAATGCCCTAAAGTGCCTCTGCTGCCTTGCACAACAGCCTGGGGAAATACACGAGGGAAAGTGCTTTCCTCTCTCCTCCTGACACCGGGTAACGTTTCTGTTTGTCCTTGAGATCCTGCCACAGGGACAAGCAAATGACATGTTAAGGCTTCATTGGTTTGTACATTCCTTTACTCCTTCATTAGTAAAAGCAGCAAAGAATCCTGTGGCACCTTATAGACTAACAGACGTTTTGCAGCATGAGCTTTCGTGGGTGAATACCCACTTCTTCAGATGCAAGTTGCATCTGAAGAAGTGGGTATTCACCCACGAAAGCTCATGCTGCAAAACGTCTGTTAGTCTATAAGGTGCCACAGGATTCTTTGCTGCTTTTACAGATCCAGACTAACACGGCTACCCCTCTGATCCTTCATTAGTGATAAGGGTGCATGAGCTCGAAATAATCCCGCTCTGACTTTCACACCGGAGACTATTTCCAGGCTTGCAAAAAAAAAAAAAACCCTTTCTTTCTAACCTGAGCAAGCTGAACCTAGAGTCATTGCGAGATGATAAATAGAGAGCCCCATGATGACTGGGGCAGATAGTTATTAATTATAATATTCGTTATCTATGCAGCACCCAACACTCAATAACCAGGAGTCAGACCTAAAAAATCCCAAGGGTTGCTTATGTTTAAGAACCGCTGCCTTATGGGAGTAATGTTATTTTTTTCTTGGTTCTTCTGAGACTCTTGGGCCATGTTTTCTGGCTGAACTTGAAGGCTAAAAATGGACTTACAAAAATCACATGGTTTCCAGATTGGGGCCCTTGCTGTGCTGGGTATTGCAGAGGCCCCCACCAAGAGCAGGTGCTCCAGTTGTGCCAGGCACTGCAGAGATCCTGATGAGGGTGGGGGCCCTGATTCTGCCGGAAGTTGTACAACTCACAGTGAGAGAGAGAGTCCTCGCTGCCAAGAGCTCACAGGCGAAATGGACAAAGTGTGGGAGGGCGGTTCCCATTTTATAGAAGTAGAAACTGAGGCCCAAAGATATGGTGTAATTTGTCCATGTTTGCTCAGAGGGCAAAACTGTTAACTGAATCCAGATTTTCTGAGCCACAGACTTGCCCTGAACCACAAGCCAAGCGTTGTCGGTTGCATGGCAGAGGGCCAGGTGGGAAGTTGCAGAATCTCCTTCATTGGAGGGTTTTAAGAAGGGGTTATACAAACACCTGTCGGGGATGGCCTAGGGATACTTGGCCCTGACTCTCAGGGTCCCTCCCTTTCTATAGTATTCTATTTGAGTGGGTTTGTGCTGTGTCGTCGTTCCACGCTGAGCTGTTTTGCACAGTGTCACTGCGAACTCTGATGCATTGTTTCATGTTGTATGGTTTTTGCACTGCCTTGTGTTGAGCTCTTTTGCAGTGTGTCATTTTGCCCTATGGCGCATTCATTTGCATGGTGCTGAATTGTCAGGCTTTGCACTCCTACGTGTTGTCACTTTGTGCTGTGGAATGTCAGTTCACGCTGAATTGTTAGATGGGGGCATTTCTATGTTTGTTGTTTATATTATACTGCGATGGCATAAGTAAGGTAATAATTGGAGATATACCAATCGCCTAGAGCTGGAAGGGACCTTGAAAGGTCATCAAGTCCAGCCCCCTGCCTTCATTAGCAGGACCAATTTTTGCCCCAGAACCCTAAGTGGCCGCTCAAGGATTGAACTCACAATCCTGGGTTTATAGGAGACCAATACTCAAACCACTGAGCTGTCTCTCCCCACCACTGAACTAGCCCTCAAATTATAGAGCTGTACAGCTGCAAGGGCCCTGGAGAGGTCATGAAATCCAGCCCTCTCTGCTGAGGCAGGGCCAAGCAGAGACGATGCGTCAGGGCCATGTGGGGTCAAGTGCCCACAGCAGCCGGCCCAGGCAGGGAGCAGAAGGAGGGAACCAGAGCCAGAGCAGGTTGTCTATGGGACCAAGTATATGGAGAGTATCCTTGACAGAGGTTTGTTCAACCTGTTGTTAAAAACCTCCAAGGACAGCGACTCCACAGACACCCTTGGGAGCCTATTCCAGAGCTTAACTACACTCAGAGTTAGAAAGCTGTTCCCAACATCTAACGTGAATCTCCCTGGCTGCAGATTAAGCCCATTACTTCTTGTCCTACCGTCAGTGGACATGGAGACCAATTGATCATCATCCTATTTATAAAGACCAAACTTTTCTCTTTGCAGACATCCGTTAAATGGTTATTATCCCCTCTTCTTGCCTGGGGTAGAATGGAAGAGGAGAAATTCCTCTCTTAACAGAGGATGCAAATGTCAGTTTGGTCTCTCTTCATGTTTTACTGAAGCTGAGAGAGAGGAAGAAACATGACCTGCCGAAGAGCATAGAGAGTTTGTTTCATTTTGGTCTGTGACTATTAGCAGAAGAGTGACACCTAAGGGCTGTCACTACCACCCACCATGGGGCTTGGATTTATGATGGTGGGATTAAGAGCCTCATGCTCTACCAACTGAGCTAGCTAGATTTAAAGTCAGTCAACTGCCCAGTCTCCATGTAGAAGGAGCCCTGAGGGTGTTTATTTGTGAGCTGAGGTTCCCTGTCTGACATTTGCCTTCTTTCCTGGTTCGTTATATCTCCAGCGAGCAAACCGGAGCTGTCACAAGGCTGGTTAGATGCTGCTTTCTAGACCAGAGAGCTGGGGTTGATTTAGCATGCTGCCGCCATCAGCTGGTCAGAGTAACCAGGGTGGAAGGGTGGAATTTAGGATTCTCCTACCACCAGAGGGAGGTGCTGTTGGACTCATCTAGTGGGGGAGAGTCTGAAAAAGCTTCTCAGCTCCCAGAGAGGGGGGCAGACAAGCCAGTTCCCCACACGCCACACACACATTTTCACAGGGAATCAGGTCCCCTAGGGAAAAACTCAAAAGAAGCCCAGGCCCAGGAGTGTCAGAGAAGGGAATCACTGTTTGCCTTAAGAGGTGGGTTCGGGAAACCTGCAGGTCCTTAGATCCCTCCAGCGCCTGATAGAACCATTTTTGGGGAAGGTCTGGGGAAGCCGAGGAGGACAAGGAAAGGGAAAAAGGGCTGGCAGCTGTTGTGCAATCCCCATGCTCCCAGCAGAAGGATCAGGAGGGGTCAGCACTGTGGTTGCTTGTTGAGGACACAGAACTCACAAGATGGCAAAGCTCAGAGCCCCGTTACACAGAGTCAGACTGTGATCAGCTCTCACCCAGGGGGAGCAACACCCCTCCCTTGGTCTCTATGCCAAAGCTCCTATCAGCTCAGTCCTTCCCGCAAGAGTCGGCTGCTGAGAGGGTTGCAATGGGGTAAATGAAGGCAGAGGAGGATTGTTCCTCATGGGTTTTCTTTGTGTGGCTCTGTGATCCTGCTGGAGGAAGCTGAAGCATGATTTGAGTTTTTTTCAGTGGCTTGGGTTGGGCTCAAGTTGTGACCCTGAGTACAGGGGTTCTCTGCTCTTAGCCCCTCAGGGAATGGACAATGGAGCAGTTTCAGAAAGTGGCTAGAAAGTAGCCTAAGAAAGTGTAGCATAAGTGAGAAGAAAACTACCATCCTCACCTCCCTGGTGGTCTAGTGGTTAGGATTTGGCACTTTCACTGTCATGGGGTGGGTTCAATTCCCAGTGAGGGAAAAGTAACTTTAAATCAAAAAAATCTTCAGTTGCAGTGTAAACAAATTGATGGGTTTTTCCTGATTTCCCCCATCTTCCCAGTGTCTCCATGGCAGGGCTGGCACCAGAGCAGCAAACAGGAGCCTGGGGTGGCCATTAGAAAGGGGAGGCACAAAGGCAGGTCTGGCCCTCTCAGTCCCTCTTGGAGGGAAGGACCTGCCACTGAATTGCCCCCACAAGCGGTAGTGGTAGAGCTGAAGTGCTGCAAATTGTGGCTTTTTTACATTTTATTTTATTATTTTTTTTCGCTTGGGGTGGCAAAAACGCTGGATCTGCCCCTGCTCCATGGAAGATAATTTGTTAAATCCCAGATAAGTGCAGTTCTATCAGTTCTCAGCCTAAATCCTTAGGTCTTAATCCTGAGGATATTGTCCCACCACGGGGCCATTTCCCGCCTCTCTTTCCTAGGGAAGCACAATTTTTTTGCACAGACACAGGAACAGCAAGATCTTTCTCTGTCCCTTGTGCAAAGCAGGGGGCCAAATTCCATGGAAACAATGGACAAGCAGGGGGCCCTGGGCACATCCAGCCCTGGCTGTGAGATGTTCCCTCCCCTCTTTCTTTATGCCCCTGTTGTCATTTCATGGATTGTCTGGGATGGGGGAAAAGCTGAGTTCACTCCAGGTGGAGGGGGAAAAGGACCCTGAAAGTCTCAGTACCCAACCCCTGCTACCAGGATCACTGAGGTGCTGGGAATCTGCATGGGAAAGGGACTGTGTGAATTGTCAAGGTGGGGAATGAATAACAATCTACAACTAGATCCACCTCATTAACCACTGACACAGGCTAACCCTGCCGCAGATAGAAGGGAAACTGGGAGTGATTCTTTGCTGCTCAGCCATGGAAACAGTGACCCCATTGCACCGCAGTGAATGTGCTGGGGAAAGCTGGACTTCACAGGCAGGTAGAAAGAGCAGATCCTAGAAACACCTGGAGCTCCCCACTCCACTTCTGCCACCAGGGTCAGGTGTTGAGCGACTCACAGTGCCCCCCCCCGACACATTACCTTCCAGCAGGGGGTGGCAGTACCCCCCACCCAATGCAGGGGAGAGGGCTGAGTGTATCTCTGCACCCTGAGTCCAGGGCACCCACTCTCTCTGCCCCACACATCGAATCTGGCTCTGCTGCAAAGTGACCCCTAAGAACCAGCAACCTCCAGGACAGCAGGTTTGGCCTCAGAGCAGGGAATGTGTCCCTCATGCTGCTTTTAGGCCACTAGGTGCTCTGGAAACAGGAGGGCTCTGAGTGTAATCTATAGAACATATGGCCTATCTGGGGATATAGGTCAGTGGTAGAGCACATGCTTTGCATGTATGAAGTCCTAGGTTCAATCCCCAGCATCTCCAAGTTCTTTTCACCCTGCTGCTTTGCTCATGCCCAGAGGGGATGTGGCCCAGCAGTCTCCCTGCAGGAATCTCAATCCTGCTCAGTGATGGATAAGTGCCAATTGCATGGAAGGTCGGGGGGGTTTCTGCTCCTAAGTCTCCTCTGTACATTTAAGATTCCCACCAGTTGTGTTGCCTGGGACAAGGGTAGATGAGAAGGGAGAATCCTCCAGCACTAGAGGAAAAGGTCCCATCTGCACAGACTGAGAGGCAAAGACTAGACTTATTTCTAGTCTGGGCCCAATCTTTTCTCCTGGTATAGTCCTTGTTCCAGCTCAGGTGGTAGCTGGGGATGTCTCATGACTGCAGCCATGTTTGTTCAGTTCCACCCCCTTATACAGCTTTGGTACAAGGCAGGAATTTTTTGTCTCTCTCCTGAGGAAGAGCCCCAGGTTTAAGATGGATTCCTGTACCAGGTGACATGGTCACATGTCCTGTGAGACCCCCAAGCCTTCATTCTTCCTGGCCTGACTCACAGATGGTGCAGGACAGAGCCATCTCCAGTCAATTGTCCTGGTTAATGGGAGCCATCAAGAGTCCAAACCACTGTAAATGGCCCATACTTTGCATCATTACAACAGGACCTCAGAGTTATAGTTCATATTTCTAATTTCAGATTCAAGAATGATCGGTTCATACAAATAGGATGAACACACACCGTAGATTATAAGCTTTGTAATGATACCTTACAAGAGACCTTTTGCATGAAGTATAGTCCAGTCACTTTATATTCACACTCATTAGCATATATTCATAAAATCCTATGGAGTGCAAGGTCACAGCTGGGAAAGGGTTTTACTGCGGCACCTGGGAGCAGTTGAGTTTCATGTTCAGGCTGTGGTATGAGTTCCTCCAGGTTTCTCGTAAACACACAGGGACCTTCGCGGGTGCTCTCGATACAGGAATGGCCCCGACACGATAAAGTGATGGGAATTGCATTTTCCTTTTTTATTTTTGTATTTCCAATGACATTTCTGTTTGTGATTTTGTTTTGTTTTGTATAACTGTGTTTTCTCCTGGATTTGATGTTTAATGAAAAAAAGAATACGGCCTCAAGCCACCAGATGGAGGAGCAGGCTGGGGCTAGGACTGCTAAGAGAGCGAGAATAGCAGATTTTCTGTATAGTTTCCTGCCCTCATTTTCATGATTAGTTTCTCTTCTGCACAAAATTTCCAATTTTAAAATGTGAGTGTAGCTAGCTCAGTTGTCAGAGCATCAGACTTTTAATCTGAGGATCCAGAGTTCAAGTCCCTGGTCAGGTGAAGAAACACTTTTCTCCTGTGATATCCCCAAAGAGTTTTAGAAGGACTCTCCTTTACTTTAGTTTTTCCTTTTCAGGACATGGCCTTTCCCAGGAAGGGCCCTTTACTGCCTTGGACTGAAGGTGCTATTGCCTCATCTGTCCACTGGCCTCACAGTCTGGAGGAAGAAAGGCCTCTGGGGCTGCAGCAAAGTGCCGTGCGCTGACTTTTTGAGCAAATGCAGGGCTGGCCAGAGAGGCATCTTCCCACTGAGTCCTCCCTGCCAGAAAAAATTGTCCCCACAGACAGGGGCAGCTCCAGGCCCCAACACGCCAAGCGCGTGCTTGGGACAGCAAGCCGCGGCGGGTGCTCTGCTGGTTGCAGCGAGGGCGGCAGGCAGGCTGCCTTTGGCGGCATGCCTGCGAAGGGTCCGCTGGTCCTGCGACTTCGGCGGACCTCCCGCAGGCAAGCCACCGAAGGCAACCTGCCTGCTGTGCTTGGGGCGGCAAAATGCCTAGAACCACCCCTGCCCACAGAGTCCTCCCTGCTGGAAGTCTACAGTAATCAACAGGTGCTCTGCTGGTCCCATGGTGTAAGGGCCAGCACTCAGGACTTTAAATCCTGCAATCTGAGTTGAAGTCTCAGTGGAATCTGAGAACAATTCCTGTGCCACAAACCCTGCTGGGTCTTCCAAGGCTCTGTCTTGCTTTCTCAAAGGCCATGAAAGCCACTACAAAAGGGTTGCATCCGAAGAAGTGGGTATTCACCCACGAAAGCTCATGCTGCAAAACATCTGTTAGTCTATAAGGTGCCACAGGATTCTTTGCTGCTTCTACAGAACCAGACTAACACGGCTACCCCTCTGATACAAAAGGGTTCTTTCTCCTGCTGATAATAGCTCACCTTAACTGATCACTCTCATTATAGTGTGTATGGCAACACCCAATTTTTCATCTTCTGTGTGTGTATGTATGTATGTATGTATATAGATAGATAATCTATATCTTCCTGCTGTATTTTCCGCTGCATGCATCCAATGAAGTTGGGTTTAGCCCAGGAAAGCTTATGCTCAAATAAATTTGTTAGTTTCTAAGGTGCCACAAGTACTCCTTGTTCTTTTTGCAGATAAATGAATGGAGGTTAAGTCCATGAATGGCTATTAGCCAGGATGGGTAAGGAATGGTGTCCCTAACCTCTGTTTTTTAGAGGGTGGAGATGGATGTCAGGAGAGAAATCACTTGCTCATTACCTGTTAGGTTCAGTCCCTCTGGGGCACCTGGCATTGGCCACTGTTGGCAGATAGGATGCGGGCTTGGATGGACCTTTGGTCTAACCCAATATGGCCATTCTTATGGTCTTATGAAGGGAGGAGCAATGTACTGCGACAGAGTTTCTGTAGTGTAGTGGTTATCAGATTTGCCTAACACGCAAAAGGTCCCTGGTTCAAAACCAGGCAGAAACATGCTGGCTTAATTTTCCCAGCTCCTACTGGCCTATTCCCTGCTGTTGTAAGAGCAGCAGTGATTTCTATGCTCAAAAGGTCTGTTATACTTCCCGTGCTCCCACTTTTGTCTCCTCTCCCTCTCTGAATGCCTGTGAAGTGGCTTTCCCCCTCCCGTTCCCTCCTGGAATGCTCCTGGGATGAATGGGCTGGTTGAAGAGCAGAAGAGCTCTAAGGTAGACAAGGTGTCTGGGACGCTAATTAGGCAGCGATCACACATCCAGAGCATGGACACTGCCCAAGGTGGAGTGTGACCAACCAGATGCAGCCAAGTCATTTCTAGTCGCAGGCCATGAGGTGCAGGCCCTTAAAAGGGGAAGGGGCCCTGTGCTCAGGAGAGCACTCACAAGCTTGTACCTCCAGTGAATGCCCTTTGCCTGGACCGCCTGGCCAGTGGTTCTCTGCATTGTATTTCATTGTGCCTCAGGAAGACTTACCTTCATCGCACCGTCCATAGCTGCACTGTGGGACACTTACCTTGCAGAATCCTGACATCTCCAGTGCTGTGCCTGTCCTGGGAGCGTGAATGTGTCACCCCGCCCCCCTTCGTTTGAGCTTAGCTATCAATATAATAAACGTGCTGCTTTCTGCCAAACTCTGGTGGGTCATTAGTGCTTCCTACGCTGACTAGCTGGCCCAATTTAGGGTAACACCTGCGATAACCGCAACCCCTGCATGACAGAGGGTAGTGAAATGAGCTGGGAAAAAGCCTTAGCATCAGCAGGGGAAAGCTAGAGGATCTGGGCCAGGCACCTTTTGAAGCCCTGTGGCTTGGTCTCCTCTGCCCTTGGAGATTGGCCTATGGCGGCCGGCTCTTCTGTGTGACTTGCCAAAGGAAGAAGTGAGGCGGGAATGGGGCAAAAGAGGAAAGTTGATCTGAGGAAGGCAGGGCAGAAGCTAAGTGCCTTAGTGCAGCTAAGTGAGGTTAGTAGAGCACCACCAGTCGTTCTGCAAAGCCTGGGGAGGTGCGGTTGGCTGCTGGGAGGTAGAATCCTGTGCCTGCGTCTTGGCTTCCCAGGGATGGCTACTTCCAGCCCAGGAGAAGAAGGATGGTTCTGGGTGAAAGGAAGACAAGCAAAGCTCTGGGAGGAAGTTTGGGTGCGCGGTGCGGGCTCTGCGCTGGGGGAGGGGCTTGGGGTAGAGGAGGGGTGGCGCTTACCCCGGGCAGTGCAGCTCCCAAAGTGACCGGTACACACAACCCTCTGGCAGCAGGTCCTAGGTGGGCCATGCCAGGGGGGGTCTCTGTGTTCCGCTGCCTGCAGGTGCTGCCCCCAGAGCTCCCATTGGCTGCAGTTCCTGGCCACTGTGTGCTGCGGAGTTGGTACTTGGTGCAGGGGCAGTGCATGGAGCCCCCCCCCCGCCCCAGGGGATGCTGGGACATGCCGGCCACTTCTGGGAGTGGCACGGAGGGACAGAGGCAGAGTGGGCAGGGAGCCACCTCAGTGCTGCTGGCACATCTCTGCACACCCATTGGGGGAGGGGAGCAGAGGGCCCCATGTGCTGCCTGGGGTAGGGGCAGTGCACAGAGCTGCCTCCCCTCCCGGGTCTATTACAGGAGTGGGTGGGTGGGTGGGGTCTTTTGGCCTGCGAGGTGCAGCAGGTCGGACTAGATGATCACATTGGTCCCTTCTGACCTTAAGGGCTCTGAGTCTAAAAGGGAGAGAGAAGTAAAGGAAAAAAAAAAATATATAAACCAAACATTGTAATACCAGGATGACTCCACCTGCTCATTGTATAGTCCCGCCCCTTTCTTCCTCCACTGGGTGTTTAATGACCTGCAGCACATTGATTCTCTCATTCCCTTGCTAAACTGATACAACGTGACTGAAATTAAACCAATTCCCAGCAGAGAAAACATCACATTCCTGCATTCGCTGGGAATTGAAGCCAGGTCAACTGCTTGGAAGGCAGCTATGCTCACCACTATACCACCAATGCATCTGGCAAAAACACCACTTATGCTTGCCCAATGAGGCTAAACCAGAATCGAGGCGTTTTACTGCCTGTTAAGATGTACTGGAGTCTCATCACTAAAAAAAAAAACTACCTCTATCTTCACCTGGGTTTGGACCATCAGCCTCTCAATTAGGTCACCAAAGTGGTTAATCACAGACACAGGTAACTACCCTACTTCCCAAGCTTGTGTATGAAGCACCTACAGGGGCACACCTGGTTGGTGAGGGAGGCGCACTGCTGGGGTTATGAGTTCAGACCTCACCCAGAGCATCGGTTTTCATTAGCCATGGAGCTTCCCCCACTCACTTTGTCTAATCCACATGGAAAGTGCCATACCTGGGTGATGAAGAGTAAATTCTAAACTCTGAAATGCGGTGGTGGGCCAGAGATTGGGATAAGGGGTTTGAAGAGAAAAAGCTCTAAGGATATAAAACCAGACAGTCTCCAGGGGCAGGTACGGTACAACTCCTCAAGAGGGAGCCATTTGGGGGAGGGGGTTTCACTTCCTCTGTTCAATGTCCTGAGAGGTATTTTAAGATGAAGATAGCACCATGGCTCACAGTTGACTGGCACGTCCTGGGTTAAAGAAAGGAAGGGACTTGGGTTAATAGTCAGAAGATTTGTGTTACCGTCACTGTCTGACCCCCCTTCAGTGCAGAGGTTTATACTTTTCTGGGTGGAACGCACAGACTCCTGGAGAGCAGGGGCAGCTGTTTCCATGGCAGAGAGCCTGGCACTTAGGGGACTTTCTACACTTGCTGTTTTGAAGCAATTCAATAAAATAACGGTGGAGCTACAATGTCCAGTCCAAAATTTCACCCCCCCCCAGTGCAAAAATGCTATTTTAGGATCTAAACAGGAGGCTTCCGGCGCTAGGACACCTGACCAGAGAGCGCAGTGGGGGGTGTAAGAGCTGCTGACTCTGAGGGTCCTGGGCTAAATCCACTTGCAGGTGGAAGTGTTTTGATTTACTTGATGGATAATGAGCACCAGCTACCAGGGGAGAAGCCCTGCCAACCTGCTGCCACTCCAGCTGCTGCCCCAGAGGGGGGAGCCCCAAGGGGCCTGCTGCTGCTCTGGCCACCCCAGGAGTGCTGCCAGGGGCCACCGAACTGCGGCTGCTCCTGCTGCCCACGGAACCACAGGAGGGAGATGATTTTTTGACAGTGACGGATGCCTCGTCCTAAAGGCCTTTGTCTGCACCCTTCTAGTGACTGTTTGGTACAGGAATGCAGCCCTCACTCCTGAATCTCTCCTGGGGAAATAACGTTCCTGTGCAAAACACCAAAGCTTTTGACAGAAAGGAAGAAAAGGAAATGGCCACACGATGGGACTAGGACATAAGGAATGAAACACAAGATGCTTCTCCCATGTGCATTGACTTTGAACCTTGTTGTTTCCGGTGGTGGTGTATCCATGTTGGTCCCAAGACATGAGACACAAGGGGGAGGGGGTCACATAATATCTTTTAAAGGACCAAGGAAGGAAGTATTATTTACTCCTTCTCATAACACAAGAACTAGGAGGGGTCACCACATGAAATGAATAAGCTGCAGGTTTGAAATGAACAAACTTCCCTCAAGCTGCTGGCAATGCTTCTACTAACGCAGCCCAATCTGCTGTTAGCCTTCTTGGCAACAAGGGGACTGTTGACTCATATCCAGCTTCTCATCCACTGTAATCCCCAGGTCCTTTTCTGAAGAACTGCTGCTTAGCCAGTCGGTCCCCAGGCTGTAGCAGTGCAGGAGATTCTTCCATCCTAAGTGCAGGACTCTGCACTTCTCCTTGTTGAACCTCCTCAGATTTCTTTTGGCCCAATCCTCCAATTTGTCTAGGTCACTCTGGACCCAAACCCTGCCCTCCAGCGCTTGGATTCTTTACATGCTTTCACAGAGTGAAGACAACATGTTCCATGATTTCATATGGCAGAGTTTTGCGCTATAGGGAGCTTTCCCTGTGTGAATTTGACAGGTGGATCAACATAGAGACATATTGTGACCCTTCTCAGGGAGTTGAGGGCTGTGAGTTTCCTTGTTGCCACCTTCCACTAGGAAGAGGGAGTTTTGCATTTGGCAGCTGGATGTTAGTGACCAAACTTACCCAGCCTGTCAGGCACTCAAGGACCCTCCTCTGAGCTACAGCAGCCACCCTAACCCCTGAGTTCCTTCAATGTGTCCCCCTCTGGGGTCCAGGCCGGAGCACCAGATACTCAGAGAAATCCCAGATTCTCTCTGCCCAAAGCAATGGTATATCCCAGGTTACTAGTTTTACTGTGGACCACTGCTACTGTATCTCACACCGCACTCGAGTATAGTTATCAAACAAGCAGAAATTTATTTAACAACCGATATTTAAACAAACAAATGTGAGTGCTGGAAACCAACTGTTACCAACTAAATAAAATCAGAAAATGCAACTTACACTTTTTAATAGTTACCTTTCCTATCTAAGTAGATTCTCACCTCACACGTCAGTCAATTTCACTGATTGCTAGTCCCTAGGCGCCACGGCCCTGCCTTTCATGAAGCACCACTGGTCATTAGGAATCTCTTTGGTGAATGGATCCAGAGTGTTTTTCTCCACCCTGTTATGAACTGAATCAGTCTTTTGTCTTTATTCACAGAAAGGACGATCTCCTCAGTCTCATATTGTCCTTGTCACTTCCACAGGGTTTCGATGTCTGTAATTTGTCTTTGATGGTTTTCCATTGGCTTTTCTGGGTTGGTGCAAAGGCTGACAATGGAGCAATACATCACATAACTGGCTAGCAAGGAACAGATGCCAATTCCCTCCCACTTGAATGGGTCGTTCCCAACAAGACCTATGATTGGGGTGACTCACTTTTACAACAATACCATATGGGCATAATTGTCCATGTACTTACATTACTCCTTAACTATGACTTGGACACACCTCTCGCAGTGATTAGGAGTATCAATAATTTACAAGCTTTCAGTAGAGATCTCACTGCTATGCTTCCTGGATAAATATCATAAAAGCAGTGTATTAGGTGTGGGGACTTTGTCAGGTCTGACACAGGAGTTGCTTGTGAAGAACAGTGACCCCTTTGCCAATTGGCACCAATGAGCTTTTGTCACAGATGCACTGAGCTATACAGTCACCCCCTGATAGAACAGAAAGTTCTCTAATGCTGACAGAACTGCACTTCAACTTTCTCCATGTCATCATGCAGGGATGGGGAAAAAGCAAAGCTGAAGTGAGAAATGATGACTTTAGCAAATAGTCATTTGTCTTAAATTCTCCAATAAATCTGAGCTACATCCTATCAAACTGAACCAATATCCAATTAGGTGACCAAAGAGCCTTCAGGAAAGATAGAAACCCACATCACAGAGAGCTAGAATACATGACAATGAAAGTGTGAAGTGAAATTCCAGAGCAGGTTACATCTGATTATTCAGAATCAGGACAAGAGATTCTCCCATCACATTCTCCTCTGAGCCATTCAAACATACTTCACTCAGCACTGTCTCAATAGCCAGTTATGTTATTTACAAAATTTTTAGTATCCAAGCATTGCCATAATGGGGGACAAAACCACTCACCTTGCCAGAAGTGGCTTTAACAATAGATGGAACCTGGGATTTAAACTCCCAATGATCACACTGTGTTTGGGATCCATTTGAATTCCCCTTCCAGGTCTTTGACACTTTCATCTCCAGTCATAGCGACTCTGATATGAGATTAAAGAAGTCAAAGCACCATCTGCAAGCACAGACAGCTGAGAACTGTTCCTCACAGGACACTTTGAGAAGTGGATGGATAGAATGTGATGATGATAACCTCTGCATGGCTCAGACAAAAGGTAACAGTTCTGCAGTGATGGGGAAGAAGGGAATCTCTGCATCTCCCCATCTCCTTCCAGTGTCACAGAGGCTGAAATTACACTTTTTTTTCCTGCCCCTGCTCCTCTTCATTTAAATATAATTTGAAAAATTCCCATTATATCTGCTCTTCAGCACAACCCAGAGCAACGTGAGAACAAGTGGCAATGATACAATCTGTATCACTGGTGACTAACAATAACTTTGCAATAGGAAGAATAGTATAAATGTGATGCTCCCTGGTTCCTGATAGGAAGGGCACACTAGAATTACTCATGGGATAATGGAGTTGATAGAAAGAACAAATGGGTCCACCTCAAAACAGGGCAAACTGCAAAAGGCAAAAATGGGCCCCTCATCTGGTCAAACTGAGGGAGAACCATGCTGCAAACAGTTCAAACAGCTTTAAAAGTTACTATGTGGGAATAAGGAAAATTATTAAAGAAAAAGAAAGTATTGATAGCCCTAGAGGTGTTTATGTTGTTGATCTCCCTTGCAGATTCTCTGTTGACTAACATGGGCTAAGTGCCCACAGAAGGTTTTCCCACACACACTGCATTCATAGGGCCTCTTCCCCGTGTGGATTCTCTGATGCCTAATAAGGACTGAGCTGCGGTTGAATTTTTCCCCACACTCACTGCATTCATAGGGCCTCTCCCCTGTGTGGATTCTCTGATGGGTAAGAAGGTTTGAGCTGCGATTGAAGGTTTTCCCGCACTCACTGCATTCATAGGGCCTCTCCCCTGTGTGAATTCTCTGATGTTCGGAAAGGGCTGAGCTATTAGTGAAGCATTTTTTACACTCACTGCATTCATAGGGCCTCTCCCCTGTGTGGATTCTCTGATGTTTAGAAAGGCCTGAGCTGCTAGTGAAGCTTTTCCCACACTCACTGCATTCATAGGGCCTCTCCCCTGTGTGGATTCTCTGATGTTTAGAAAGGCCTGAGCTGCTAGTGACGCTTTTCCCACACTCACTGCATTCATAGGGCCTCTCCCCTGTGTGGATTCTTTGATGCCTAATAAGATGCGAACTGCGACTGAAGGTTTTCCCGCACTCACTGCATTCATAGGGCCTCTTCCCTGTGTGGATTCTCTGATGGGTAAGAAGGTTTGAGCTGCGATTGAAGGTTTTCCCGCACTCACTGCATTCATAGGGCCTCTCCCCTGTGTGGATTCTCAGATGTTTAGAAAGGCCTGAGCTGCTAGTGAAGCTTTTCCCACACTCACTGCATTCGTAGGGCCTCTCCTCTGTGTGGATTCTCTGATGTTGATAAAGGCCTGAGCTGCTAGGGAACCATTTTCCACACTCACTGCATTCATAGGGCCTCTGCCCTGTGTGGATTCTTTGATGCCTAATAAGATGCGAACTGCGATTGAAGGTTTTCCCGCACTCACTGCATTCATAGGGCCTCTTCCCTGTGTGGATTCTCTGATGCTTTATAAGGATGGAGTAATCACATACGTTTTTCCCAAACTCAGTGCATGTATTTTTTCTCTTTCCGCTGAGGATTTCCTGGTGTGTTGTGATTTCCTTGAGGTCCTTCTGAGTTTCCTGACAGGAAATACATTTACCCACGTTCTCCCCTGGCTGCTTTCCCTGCTCTCCTTCTGGTCTGTGCTGAATGTCACGGGATTTTTCCTGCTTATGACTCCAGGACACATTCCTTTTCGATCTTTGTGATAATGCTCTGTGTTTATCCACTTGCTCAACATTTTCCTGCTGAGAATTCTGCTCCTCTCTCTCACATACCCTTGCGTCACCTGCTGTGATAGAGACAGAAACCTCAAACAGGGATGGAAAGGGGAAGGCCAAACCAATACAAGTACTGGAGAGAGGTCAAATAAAAATCAGGGACTGAACTCCCCCAAGTTCTTCCCCCAAACAGGAAAGAGGAGGGGATCAATTCAGCCTTCACATCCCATCCTAATTCACAGGGGGAAAGGAGGAAGCTACTGTCTGGTGTCTGCTAGGGTCTACAGGAAGCCATGAGCTATATTTACCCTAAGGATACGCCCCCTGCTAGGGACAATAATGAACTGAGAGACTTTCCAAGGGCATCCCAGATGTTTCCTTCAGGCACTTATAGATTCTGAGTTGCTTTAATGTTTCCTCACCTGTGCAGGGAGCTCTCAGGATCTCTCTTTCCTCTGAACCCTGGAGGTCAGGGACCCATGGCTCTTCCCTTTGTTCCAGCTGGGAGATTATATGAGGTTTGGAAACTGGAAACCCTACTCAGATGAAAGAAAACAAAGGAGCTCAGTGGATTTCTTGAGACTTGGTCATAAAAAACATTCTATTAATTTATCTTCAGTGCTTAGTGTGAGCTGGTGTGCCTGGGGCAGTCCTCACTGAAAATGCCAAGGTCAGGGCAGGCTGAAAAAGGGAGGGCAGATGCTCCCAAAACTGGTGGTTAACACTGAAGTTAAACTCACTGACCAGTCACAAACTGTGCTTCTGATCACCCACACAAGTTATTGAGAATCTGAAAAAAAGAAAGTGCACAGCCCCCTTTATTGCACTGCACTTCTCTGACTCCCAGTCAGCACCTAGGTCCTGTACAGTGAGAGATTATTTAAAAACTCTGCACACAAACAAAATGTTCTTTTGACCCCAAAGGGTCAGCCACGTTACCAAGTCAGTATGGGTTTGGATCTCACTGAAAATACCATGATGCCAGACAATACTGTAGCATCTAAACTAAAAGTTTAGATAAAAAAGAGAAAGGAAACCAGAAACAGAAAGAAAGTTGTTAAATGGGAAAGGAGTCAGATACATTCAGAAATCTATATATCAGGTTCTTAGCAGTATTGGTAAGTTGCCGGCTTGAAAGTCTGTTTGGAACACAGCCACAGCTTGGATGGGTCATCCAGTCCTTTGTTCAAGGCTTCAGTTTGCATAGGTGCCGACTTTTGGTTTTGCCAGTGGGTGCCCCATCCTGGCTCCGCCGCCTTCTCCAAAGCCCCACCCCCACTGTACTTCTTCCTGCCCCATCTCCCTAGACTCTCCTGAATGCCGCCTCCTTACCGACCCCCTGCCCTAAATGCCTCCTACCTACTGCTCGCTCCTTTGCACTCCTTCCTGCCGTAGGGGCGAGGGTTCTTGTGCTGGAGGGGGGCTCTGCCAGTTTTGAGGGGAGGCTATTTTCAGCATATTTATACACTTCCAGTGTCCTCATTGAAAGTGTGTCTATAACTGGTATCTCCCGTTCCTGATGTTTCCCAGTTCTTGTTCTCTACCCGGGTCCCTTTTCCCATCTCTCTCTTTCTGCTCCCCACCTCCTGGTGCCTCTGTTTAGTGCCCGCTCCCATCCACGCACTCAAAGCAGTTCTGTCTTCCCCCAAGCCCCACCCACTGTGGCCAGCCCAGGAACTGCCCACCCTGAGCCAGAGAGAGAAATTTAATTCAACAGCCCAGCATAGAAATGGCCCATTTATTCATCCGGCTTTATGGCTGCTGTGTTACTCCAGCGCCTCCCAGTCCCCCAGGCTGCAGCCCACCCCCACTTTGAAGCTCACTCGCTGACTCCCTCACCCACTCTTCAACGTTGTGGGGGGGGGGGAGCCCTGGTGGGATCATGGCCAAAGGCAGGGGGGAGGGGTTGATCCTCCCCCAGGCTGCAGCAGCCCAGCACCCCGAAGGAAGACAAGCTCAGGCGTCCCAAGGTGAAGCAGGGCCATGTCTCCTGACTTGAAGCTCATACGGGGGTGAATGCAGCAAGAGGAATGCAGCTCCCAGGGAAGAGGAGATGGGGGGTGGATGGATCCAGGGGAAGGAAATCAATCTTTCCTGACGCAGATGCTGGTTGGCCCGGGAAGGGATAAACTTCCTCTGGGGGAGGAAAAGCCCCTCAGCCAAGCTTGATCTGGGCAGGGGAGAGGGAGACAGCTTTGAGGGGAGCAAGCGTTACTTTCCCAGGCATGAGAGCCGGCCGTGGAGAAGAGCCCACGGGGAGGATGCGGCTAGAAGCACTGGTGGTGTGTTGGCCCCTCTTGTCCCCCCACACATGGGGCAATGGATGCAGAGCCCTGGCACCTGGGTCAGAGCCGTAGGGGCTGGGAGCTCCCAGAGGCTACATGGGAGGAGTCTGGGCACAGGCAGGGTCCGGGCTGGGAAGGGGGGCTGCTCATCTGCACCTGGGCTAGGGCTGCAGTGAAGCCCCTCTCACCTTTGGCCATGGCTGGGTGCACCCGGCTGGAGCACGGGGAGGGGGCGAGCAGCTGGCCTCAGACCAAGTTCACTCATCAGACACCAGGGCAAGCTTTTCTTAAAGGAGCAATGTCTTTTGGTTTGTCCCCCTGCCCAGCACTAAGGGGGCCCACTGCTAGTTTCTCCTGGCTGGAGCGGGAGCACAGGTCCTGGGGGAGACACCAGGGTGGGCTGAGAATGGCTGGCTCAGTCCTTGAGAAACTCCCTGCCAGCCCGTACTGCTCCCATCAGCCCCCTGGGGCAAGCCGAGAAGCTGCCCAGCCGTCTCCCCCCAGCCCTCTGCCGCGAGGCTCCCCACCCCATCCCCCGCCACCCCTAGCCCAGAAGCTGCCAAGCCCTGAAAATTAAAAGGACTCACACACGCCTGCAGTGGAGCTGGGAGCTACAGCAGCTGCAGGGAAAACAGCTGATAGGCGGGCGTTGGTGGCAAACAGCTGATTGGCCACAGCCAGCCTGAGGGCTGCTGAGGGCTGCTGAGCATGCTAAATAGCGGATTGGCAGTTGCCTACAGCTGAGCTCCCCGGTGGGTGCAGAGCCCCCCCAGAGTCGGGGCCTATGTCGGTTTGTAGAGAAGTTGCTCCAGAAGTAGGAAGAGGGATTGAAGACAAAATGGAGATGATGCAGCTGCCCTTCATATTCCTTTTGCCATGTGGCTTGTACTTCCTGTGTCCCAAACACAAGCTTCAGAGCACAGGGCATGGAAAAGCCTTGGAGGTCTCAGTACACAGGCATACACGTGCATGTCTTGCTGACTCAATAGGTGTATCCCCTTGATCCTATCCATGGATTCATTGTACAGGTGACGACCCTGGATGGGCCATCGAACAGGGCAGGCAGTGCTGATGCCAATAGATCTGTGGGTGTCACCCACAAACACAGTCCACAGTCTGGAATACAGATATACCCTACGTATCTATATCTCACACTACAAAGGTGATACAAAGAAACAAAATGACCATACTTGGAAAATTATAACATTTTCCCTGACACCTAACATGGCATATCTAGCACAATTCATTGCAATTTTATCATAGTGGTATTAATAATAAAGTAATAATAATATAAAGCGTCTCACACTTCCAGACCGTGTCACATTTAGTAAACCAGTGAATTCCCAGAACCAGCTGCCCAGCTCCTTGAAGATGCAGAACACTCTGCTTAGGAGGGATTGAAATACCCACATATCTGCTGGGAACACACACAGACAGGCCCTGTGTCAGTCTGTAATCCTATGTTCACTGTTCTGGAAAATTATGATCAATTCTGTACACAGAATGGTCTGTGAAGTATCACTGGAAATTGCATAATCTACTGAATAGTATCCTCCTGTTAAAATGTGTAACAATACTGTATGTAAAGTTGTGAGATTTTACTGTATGATATTACAAAAGTTACAATTCTGGGGAACACCCACAGACCAGTTCCTCAGAGACAGCAAGACAAACAGCTGGTCAAACAGCCATTCTGCAGCAGGGGGAAGGTGTGAAGAAGACAGTTACATTCCATCACATGAAACTCATCTCTACAACAGACAGCCTGGCACCATCACTCAGCTGAGAACTGAAGTTGTTTCTAATAGAAAGGATTGAATTATAAAAAGAGGTGAGGAAAGTCTCTCTCTCCCCTTTCCCTCTGCTCATGACAACTCCTGAAGAACTGAATGTGGGCAGCAGAGGCAGGTTAGAGGGAGTCCTGGCTGAAAGGAAAACCAGCCTGTCTCAGCACATGGTGAGAGAAACATTTGCTTTGAATCCATTAGCTTGTTAACTTAGACGTTAGTTTGTGTTTTATCATGCATTTCTTTTGTAAACAATTCTGACTTTTATGCCTCATTACCCATAGTCACTGAAAATATTTTTTTCCGGCAGTTAACAATTTTGTTTTATTGTTTTACCTAACCCGTGTGTTTGGATTCAAGTGTGTTGGAAACTCCATTTGGAATGACAAGGTTGGCACGTGTCATTTTCCACTGATGAAATAACAGACTTCATATGAGCTTGCATTGTTCAGTAGTGTGCTGGACAGGACAAGATGCACATTTCTGGGAGATGTCTGGGAACAGAGAATGTTCTGGGGTTATCCAGTGGGGTACTGTAATTCGTGAGTCACTGACTAGCAGCTCTGAATACTGTGTAGCTGGGAGCGAGTTACATGCTGGAGACTGTGTGTTAACTGCCTAGGAGTGGCTGCTCTCACAGTAAAACAGTGTAAAAGGCACCCCAGCCTGGGGAACTGAGGGGAAACAGCTGTTCAACGGTCCAGATTGCACTGTGGTTAATGACACAGACACTCAATTTCAAAGAGTTTCCTAAAACTCAGAGAAAGTAAATCCATGTCCCAGAAATCGAAGTCTCCAGACAGAGGGCAAGTCTCCCTGGCACTGCTTCTTGCTGACAAACAGGTCCAGAGACAATGAGAGAGTCCCAGGGAATCTGGGAACAGGAAGCATGGGCTGGTGGGGTTCAGTGGAGAAAGGGAACAGGAAGGGCAGGGATATTACTGAACACAGGAGCTCAGCAGTGCTAGATGTCAGGATAACACATAGTGCAGACCATTGGAAAACAATCTCAACTATACATATAATATGATGCGGTCTAAATTATCTGTTTCCACTCAAGAGAGATCTTGGAGTCACTATGGATAGTTCTCTGAAAACATCCACTCAACGTGCAGTGGCTGTCAAAAAGCAAACAAAAAAGTTGGGAATCATTAAGAAAGGGATAGATAATACGATAGAAAATATCATATTGCCTCTATAGAAATCCATGGTACGCTTACATCTTGAATACTGCATGCAGATGTGGTCTCCCCATCTCAAAGAAGATATATTGGAATTGGAAAAGGTTCAGAAAAGGACAAAAAATGCTTAAGGGTATGGAACAGCTTCTGTACGAGGTGAGATTAAAAAGACTGGGACTTTTCAGCTTGGAAAAGAGACAAAGGGGGGATATGAGAGAGGTCTATAAAATCATGACTAGCGTGGAGAACGTAAATAAGTGTTATTTACTCCTCATAACACAAGGACTAGGAATCACCCAATGAAATTAATAGGCAGCAGGTTTAGAACAAACAAAAGGAAGTATTTCTTCACACAACACACGGTCAACCTGTGGAACTCCTTGCCTGAGGAGGTTGTGAAGGCTAGGAATATAACAGGATTTAAAAGAGAACTGGAAAAATTCACGGAGGTTAACTCCATTAATAGCTATTAGCCAGGATGGGTAAGGAATGGTGTCCTTAGCCTCTGTCTGTCAGAGGGGGGTGATGGATAGCAGGAGAGAGATCACTTGATGATTGCCTCCTGGGTTCACTCACTCCGGGGCACCTGGAGTTGGCCACTGTCAGTGGACAGGATACTGGGCTAGATGGACCTTTGCTCTGACCCAGTACGGACATTCTTATGTTCTTACGTTATGCTGGACCTAAACCCCAGTTTTACTTGAGCAAACAGGAGATATTTGACACTGTGCGATACAGCTCCTGTGCGCTGTTCCCAAAGTGTTCTGCAGCAGGGGAGGGTCTGTGGCAGTGTGTGTGTCACTGGCATATTGCAGTGATGCAGAAACAGGGCAGAGTAGGGATGGCATTGGGGGGTGGCATGAACCATCTCTCTTAATTTCCCCTTCCAAGAACTGAGGGGACAGGAATCCTTACCCAGTAAGGTCACATTCTCATAGTTCTCCTGCATGACGTCTCTGTACAGAGCTCTCTGAGTGGGGTCCAGCAGAGCCCCCTCTTCCCTGGTGAAATACACAGCCACCTCCTCGAAGGTCAATGGCCCCTGAAAGAGCAAGAGTCCAGCACTCAGTACCTGCTGCACCACTCACACTTTCAATCAAATGGAAGCTCTGGTGGATGATAGTCAACAGAGTCCCACCCCAGCCCGCACAGAGAATCCGGGAAACACCAGGGTGAGGGGATGAAGAAAGAGCCCCTTGTCTCTCCCAGCAGATCCATCACACGCCTACTGCCACAGACTGATAGAGGAGAGGGAGGCCCTAGCAGGGACCAGGTAGAGTTCCGTGGTAGGAAGCCCAACACCCTCCTCATTGTGAGGAGCTGGATATGAAGGGAGGGGAATCTCCCCTAAGCCTGACTGGTGGGTGCCCCCTTCATATCTCACAGCAGCCGCTGGTTAGTCGGGTCAGGCTCCAGCACTGGGAGTCTGGTCAGTTTTCCTAGCCCCATGTAGGTGGGTTATTTTCTGTTCCAGAATTGAGGGCATTTCAACCTCCTAATCTCATGGGTCTGCTCCTAGAGTCTAGGCCATTTATTAAACAACTTCAAGCAGGTTTGCCACAATCTGTCCTTCTCCCTTTCCCACCCTGTGCATTTCCTGCCCCGCTCCAACCTCCAAACCAGACTGTGCAAATCTTCCCATCTCTGGTGTACTTGCTGTTCCTCTCCCTCCTTCAGGAACCTATCAGCAACCATGCAATAATCCCTACCTTAGCTGGCTCCACTGCAGCCATTTCTCTCCCCTGTCCCATGGCAGGATGGGATGAGCTGGAGCGAAACATGGACGTCATTCAGCAGCCTGGCAGGGCGAGAAGGGCAGTTGTGGAGGTTTCAGAACAGGTTTTAGTTAATGTCACATCACGATTCCCCCAGGATCTTTCCCTGCAGACAGACATCCTAGATTCTGCCATGCTGAGAAATGCTCAATCTCTTTATTACAGTGTAGACCTGGCCCCTCCTGCCAGGCTAAGCCCAGAGAGAGATTTTTAACCTCCCTTCTCCATCCCTCCATCCCATAACAAAACCCAGGTCTACACTGGAGGTGGAGGTTGATCTAAGATACCCAACTTCAGCTATGAGAATAGCATAGCTGAAGTTGGCTTACTTAGATGGACTTACCGCAGCATCCGACTGCTGCTGCTAACCCATCGACTCCGCATTCGCCCCTTGAGGCAGTGGAGTACGGGAGTTGATGGGAGAGCGCTACCTGCCGATCCGGTGGTAGTGTAGACCTGCTCTTTGTCTCTGAACACAAGGCTAGAAAAGAGCAGAACCAAAGGCGTCACTGTGGGGGATTCCCTTGGACACTGACCCCAGGGCAGCCATACCCCAACAGGGGGAATATGGAGTCAAGAACCAGCTTTTCCTATGTCTGATCCTTGTTTTGTTCACTGGAAAGTGGTTCTGCCCAGGGATGCTGCAATACATGTGTCTGGGTGGACTAATGAGTGGGAAGAGAGATTTCCAGCTCTCTTCTCCCACTGACCCTTTCAGTCTCTCCTTCCCCTGTCCTCTCTCCCTGCCCCTTTGGCTGGGAAAGTCCATTCCTGGTTCTTTGCTCTCCCATGGCTGGATTTTCTCCTGGCAACTACTAATGAGAGGAGATATTGGGGGGGGCTGTTTGTGCAGAGTCACTTTCTTGCTAGTCCCCAGCACATTCTCTGAGGTCTGGTCTGTTACCTGGAGTCTGTGGCTCAGAATTTGTATTAACAAAGCCCAGGTCTGCTAGTACCAGCTGCAGAAAGTGATCACCTGGGCCGGGCAGAGAAGCAGCTTTAATTAAGGTCACATCCCAGCACAGAACCCTGCTGGGGGAGCAGCAGCTGCTAAGCCTGGTCTCCCAGATCACAATGGAGGCTGCAGTGTCTGACCCAGGAAGCTGAACCCCAATATCCTGAGCAGAGAGGGACAGAGCGTTTGAGCAGCTTCCCTCCTTTAGCTCTCTGGGGAGAGTAGCTAATGAGAGCCCCTCCTCACAGGGAGAATTGCTGATCTCATTTGCCTCACTGTCCATCTGGAGTCACTCCCTGTCTTTCCATGCAGTGACTCTGGATTAACAATGTTCTCAATGAATCCAGATTTCAGAAAGAAGGAGTCCAGAATGCTGTGGAAGATAGTGATAAACCCCTTCCCACCTCCCTCACCCCCCAGATCTAGGACAAGGAATCAGGGCAGGAATTTTCCCTATGAAACCAGAAGTTCCTGCAGTTTTCAAGAGGAGAGAAAAGCAAAATCTGTCACTTCACCTCACAGTGTTTGATAAGTGGCTAGAAAGTTATCATGGTGACTGGGCCTGGCCGGGGAATGCCAGGAAGTGCTTGGAGCCAGGATTCTGGCACAAGCTGATGAGATAGAAGGAGCATGGTTAGTAGCAGCCCCCAGAGCCTCCATCCAGGGGCCTCCAAACACCCCCCAGTACCCAGAATCCAGACCCCCCAGCCAGGGTCCCACCATATATTCCCTGGGACCCAACCCCCAGAATCCCTGGCCAGAGACCCCAGATACCCCTCAGAGCCCCACCAACCAGAGAACCCCCACCAGATCTTCACTGCCAGGCTAGGAATCCCAAAGGGTTCCCCCCACCAAGAGCCCCCACCAGCCAGGGACCCCAATTGGGAACTCACTGCCTGCCTAGGACCCCCGCCTGCCCTTCAGCAGAAAGGTAAGACATGTCCATGCCCTGTCACTAGCAAATAATGGTCACCATGGATCCACCCCAAGGTGGCTACATCTTAGCAATGTGGGAAGCAGCCCCTTCCAGAGACCATTTGTCATGGGCTTTGGGATACTTCTGGACCCACGCTGCACTCAGAGTGACCTCCTCACCCAGTGCCAGATGGAGAAAAGAAAAGGGTCCAGCCAATTCTCCCATTACCAGCTGGGAACCACTGATCCCCCAAACAGGGGGAGGCCTCTGGCTTTGATTAAACATGTGGCTGGTCTCTTTCATCAGCAAACATTTTAACAGAGATAAAGGAGGAACAAATGATTCTCAAAGGAGAGGGGAAAGATGATCACTGGGCAATTTAACCCCCTGCGACCTCCAGGATGGACAATGACTCAGGGCAACAGGTTCCCTCCAAGGAAGGAGAAGTTGCTGGGATTTAGAGACATGGGGAACAGCCCGAAACCGACAGGATTTTTAATTGATATTTGATAATGACGTAGAAAGAGGGAAATGCTGAGCTTTGAGATCAATGTTCAGAAATGAAAGAGAAAGGGTGGAAATCTGAACGATTTTGGATCCATTTTTGCCAATTATAGAGAAGAAAGTGTAAAATTGGAGGTATTTTATATCAGTTGTTGGTATGAGGTAAAATCTGAGTGTATTTCACATCAATATTTGATAAATGAATAGAGCAGAAATGGGCAACATTTGCAAACATTTTTTATCCATGTTTAGAATCTGAGGAAAGGTGTAAATCTCAGATTTCCTTTTTATTTTATCATTAGAGAGACAAGGAAAAAATCTCTGGGGATATTCACTTAGAAATAGACAACTAAAGGGAAATGGAGCAAATGTTTAGGGTATAAACATGTCACAAGGTAAGCAATTGACAACATGAGAGAAAAACACCAAGATCTGGGGGGATTTTATGTTGCTATTAAATAACTAGAGGGAAAAGGGGCGCTGTTTGACTGGATTTTATGAGACTATCCAATACATAAACACAAAGCGATGGCACCTCCCTCTGCCACCATTCCCATGGGCAGCAGGGAGCCCTTTGAGGAGCTGATTTAAGAGAGGGGGGAGGTGGAAGGCTCCGTGGATAAAGGAAGGGGGCAGCAGTGGGGGACGAGCAGGTGACTGGGGGCTGAGGGAAACGGTGTTGGTAGTTAGGGGCAGTAACTGGGACTGGGAAACCGGGGTCCGGGCAGCCCCCACGGGGGACACGTGCCCCTCCCGTCCCCCCCCCCGGCAGAGAACGGGCATCTCACCCCCCCCACACGCCAGGGGCAGCCACGTGCTGGGGACTGACCCAGGGCAACAATTTCCCACCCGGACAAGGACAAATCGCTGCAGGTAAAACGGGGGGGGGGACCCCCCATCGGAGAGATTTTAAATGGACATTGGAGACTCGTGGAGAGACCAGGGCAATATGGGGGGAGATCAGAGAGCTGATCATGGGGGGGGGGGGAATCTCCCTGGATTTTAGAGCCACGTGTGATAACGAGAGAAAAGGGGAAACACTGGACAGACTTTGTACGGGGGAGGACGTGGCACAAACAGGGAAGGATTCAGTGAATTTACCCCCCACCCCCCGCAGGGGAATTTCCTGGCTGCACAAAACAGTTCGAATCTCCCTCCCCACAGACCCCGCCCCCCGCGCAACCCCGACTCACCCCCCCTCCCCCCCGAGGCTTCTCCCAGGTTCCCCGGGGCAGAGTCACGTGCCCGCCCCGGGGTCTCTCACTCACCGGCTCACACGGAGGCGGCAGCAGCAGCTTTGTTCTCCCGCCCCCAGCGGGGCTCGCACGGAGCATGCGCAGTTCCAGCTGCTGACCCCCCCCCCCTCACCTGGGCTGGAGAGGGCGGCCGCGCCCCGGGGCAGGCTGGGAGATGTAGTTCCGGACTCTCCCTGGAGCGGAAGTGACGTCGGCCACGGAGGCGGAGCCGGAGCGCGGACGCGTCTGGGTCGCTGCGGTTCTGCCTGGCTCGTGCGGGGCCGTTGGAGCCTCTCCCGGGGCTGGAGAAGGGTTTGTGCCGCTGGGGCTCTGGGCATGCGCAGATCGCGGCGGGAGAGAGCTTCATTAACCTCCCCCCCCCCCCCGTGCCCGGCCCGGGCCCCGCCCCCGCTGCGGAGCTGCAGCCTCCAGGTCCCGGCGCGAGCCCGGGGGCGGGGCCGGACGGGAGGGTCCCGGGGGGGCTGGGAAAGGGGCGGGGGGGGAAGTGTCGGTGCAGCCCGGACATGGCCGGGGGGGGGAGCCGGTGACCCCCGAGGAGCGGGGAGAGAAAGGGGGGGGCTGAGATCCCCTCGGATTTACCGCTGCCCCCCCCGTGGGGACCCCCCGTCCCCCCCGTCCTGCCCCCTTTCTCCCTAGAGAGCCACGAGCAGCCCCCAGGGTGACCCCCCCTCCCCCAACCCCTGAGAAGTTCCCTGTCCCCCCCCCCCGATTGTGCCCCATTTTCTCTCCCCTTCGCCAGTGGCCAGTTCAGAGCTCGGGTTTGGGGGTTTCCCCCCATTTCCCCTGCAGGGATTTGTCCTTGTGCGGGTGGGAAATGGTTCCCCCGAGTGATTCCTGAGCTGGGCAGAGGGTGAATGGGCAGAGGCTGGGGGGGCCTGAGACAGGGACACCTCTGGGCTGGGCTGGGGGGGCCTCTCTCTGCTGGCAACGGGGCCTGGGAAGGGCTAGGAAGGGGGGGGAGGAGCAAGTGTCCCCCATGGAGACGGCCCAGCCCCAGGTTTCCCAGTCCAGCTACTCCCCCCTCCCCCACCCTGCCCAACCCAGCAGCCCCCCCCCCGCCCCAGTTACATTCCCAGACCCCCCAGCCAGTGACTTTCTCAGTCACAGCCAGTGACCTTCTGACTCCAGCCCCACTCCTCGAAAATCTTCCCGCTTTTCTCTCCAGATGTGTGACTGAGATCAGGGCTCTTATCGTACTGAGCGTGGCCCTGTTCTGCCAGGCGCTGCAGAGACCCCACGTGAGATCTGGGCCCTGTTCTGCCAGGTGCTGAAGAGACCCCAGGTGAGATCAGACCCCACTGTTGTGCCAGGTAAAACTGAGACCTGGACTGAGATCACGGCCCCCCTTGTGCCAGGCAGTGCACCACTGTGGCCCAAACTGCTGCCTCCATTGTGCTGGGCACTTCAGAGACCTCGACTGAGATCTGTGTCCCCGTTGGGTCTGGCCCTGCACTGACCCCGACCCAGATCACGTTGCACCACTGTACTGGGCACTGCACTGACCGTGACAGAGATCCTGGCCCCACATTTTGCCAGGCGCTGCAGGGGCCCTAAACAAAATCCGGGTTCCTGTAATGCCGGGAGCTGCAGAGACCCTGACTGAGATCAGGCCCTGTGTTGGTCAGGGCTCTGCGCAGACACTGACCAAGGTCAGGATCCCCATTGTGACAGGAGCTGAATAGACACCCAGGGTATCTCTACCCTGCCGTTAAACCCCCCAGCTGGCCCATGGCAGCTGCCTCAGGCTCACAGGGCTCAGGCGAAGGGGCTGTTTAATTGCAATGTAGATGTCTGGACTCAGGCTGGAGCCAGGCTGTAGGACCCTGCGAGGTGGGAGGGTGCCAGACCTTGGGCTGCAGCACCAGCCGGAACATGGACACCACCATTAAACAGCCCTGCAGCCTGAGCCGTGTGCGCCCAAGTCAGCGGGCACGGGCCAGCCGCCGGTGTCTGACTGCAGTGTAGACGTGCCCACAGTGACAGAGAGGCCTTGCCACAAAAAGCTCAGAGGCTAAATAGGCCAATGGTGGGAGGTGACTCTCCATTTTACAGATGGGGAAACTGAAGCTCTGAGAGCTGAAGTAATTTGCTCAGGTTTCCATGGAGAATTTGGGGCAAAACTGGGAACTGAACCCAGATTGTTTGAATTCTTGCCTCTCCCCAAGCCCAGCGTGTGTGTGTACAGCTTGTTTTGGGCTGTGTCTGCCTTGTGTTGGCTTCCAAGGGAGGCTGTGGCATTTCCTTCACTGGAGGTTTCTAAGACCAGGTTAGAGATACACCAGTCTGGGAATGTCTAGGGATACTTGGTCCTGCCTCAGCACAGGGGGCTGGAGTAGACGCCCTCTCAAGATCCCTTCCAGGCCTACATTGAAATAATTCTCTTTTGTGCTGTGTCCTGTTCTACGCTGAGCTGTTTTGCATGGTGCCATTTGGAACTGTGATGCACCATGTTGTGTAGCAGTTTTATGGTGCATTGTTTTGCCTCAGCTTGTTTGGTGCCTGTGTTGTGTTAGTTTGAGCTGAGCTCTTTTCCCTTGTGTACTTTTCTCCTAGGGTGTGTTAGTTTGCATTGTTTTGCTTTTTCCCCTTTTGTATTGTCATTTTATGCTGTGGAGTGTGGGTTGTTCCCCCCCCCCCCCCCCCGAATTGCCTGACATTATGTTGTGGTGGGTTTTACTCTGTACGTTGTGTTTTATACGTATCTATTTCATAGCATCATAGAAATGTAGAGCTGGACAGGACCTCAAGATGTCATCAAGTCCAGCTCTCTCTGCCGAGGCAGGACCAAGTCTATGTAGATTGTCTCTGGCAGAGCTTTGTCCTACTTGTTCTTAAAAACTTCCAGGGAAAGAGACTCCCCAGCCCCCCTTGTAAGACTATTCCAGAGCTGAACTGCCTTAGCTCTGGGGACACCCACACAGATTTGAGTGGTGAGCAGCTCTGGAGAGAGAGGAGGCCCCAGTGAGTGGGCAGCTGGGTCAATAGATTAAAGTTGGGAGGAGAAACATTGATGTGTCCAAGGTCACCCAGGCTGTCCTGACAGAGCTAGAAATAGATCCCAATTCTAGTGCCACCGTACTGCTGGTTTGGGCACTGAAGGTCTCTGCCACACTGGTGTTTTAGGCACTGGTGCAAACCCTTAGTACAGACAGAATTTACCCTAGTGCACTCGGATTGGCACTGGTGCACCATGTCCCAGTTTGAAGGTTTGGTGTGTGTGGGGGGAGGGAGGCAGTGATCTCACTGAGGCCTGGGGCTGGCTGAACAGTGCAGCTGGCAAGGGAGGGGCAGCAGTGAAGTATGAGCCAGGAGCACAGCCCCACAGCACTGGACACTGACTTCTCCTGACCCATGACCCACACACCCAGCTGTGTGCAGGGACTGCCGCTGAGCTGCCCTGCCAAGACAGCCTGTGCATCCATGGGCAACCCACCTGTTCCTGCAGCCTAATGCAATGGGGTCTGGGACCTTTCCAAGCTGCGGGTGATGGGGCTCTGGAGTTACCAGGGTCTGTTCCTGGCTCTGTCCCTGACCTGCTTGGGGGCCTTGGGGAAGGCACAGCCCCCTCTGTTTTCCTCCTACCCATTGTCTACTTGGATTGTGATCTCTTTGGGGCAAGGACGGTCCCTCTCTGTCTGTGCAGTGCCCAGCACCATGCGGGTGCTGACCTCAGTCAGGGTCTCTGCCGTGCGCAGCACGATGGGGCCCTGATCTCCATCAGTGTCTGTGCAACGCAAGGCACAGTTGATAGACTCACAGACTTTAAGGCCAGCAGGTAGAGGTGTATTTCAGATGAGGTCTCATCAGTGCCTTGTATAAGAGTACTAACCCTTTCATGTGTCTGCTGGAAATACCTCGCCTGATGTATTCTAGGACGGCATTAACCTATTTCACGGCCACATCACGTTGACAGCTCATAATTATCCTGTGATCAACCAATACACCCAGGTCTTTCTCCTCCTCTGTCACTTCCACTTGATAAATCCCCAGCTTATTGCAAAATTCTGCACTTGGGGACTAACAACTAGAATTTGTGCACTATTAATTTTCATCCCATTTCTATTACTCCAGCTTTCAAGGATGTGCAGATTTTCTTTTATGATTTTCCTGTCCTCCTCCATAGTGGCAATCCCTCCCGGCTTTGTGTCCCACTCCCACTTCTTGTGCCAAGATCACTAATAAAAGTGTTGAGTAAGATTGGTCCCAAGACTGATCTGAGGAACTGCACTAGTAACTCCCTCCAGCCTGACAACTCACCATTCAATATAACCCCCTTGTAGACCCCCCCTTTAACCAATTCTTTATTGACCTTTCGGTTCTCATATTAATCCCCATCTTCTCCAATTTAACGAATAGTTTCCCATGTGGAACTGTATCAAAAGCCTTATTGACGTCCAGATCACGTTTCTCTGGCACAATCTACCTTTTGTAACACCATGTTTTATTTATTTATTTATAGTGCTGAAGGCTGGGAGGAACTGTTAGCAATGGGCTGAGAATGGTCATGTGGAGGTGGGGGAAGAGATGGGAGGCGGGGGGGGAGGCGGCATTGGAGGTGTATCTGGGATTGTGTTTTGTAGGAGTCCATGTCTCTGCTCCCTGTGGCCGTGGCGCCTTCCGTACCAAGGCAGCACGTCAGCAGAGCAGACGCACGCACCATAGCTCCGCCTGGAACACGCAGCGTTCACTGCCAGACGGGCTGGGCAACTTTTCAGGGACCCAGCTTGATATGCCTGGCTGGGGTGTGTTCAGTTGGGCGGGGGTCTGGGGCTCTGATAGTTTGCGATGTTCCTTTTTGCATAGTCAGTTCTTTCCATTTAATGTTTTACCCCCACCGATGCCCGATGCCGCTCTCTTCTTAACTTGCTTTGGTTATTTCACTTCCAGGTTACCGCCAGTCATAGAATCATAGAATATCAGGGTTGGAAGGGACCTCAGGAGGTATCTAGTCCAGCCCCCTGCAACTAGTCAGATACTAACCCAGACACCAACTCACAAGCATTCAATAAAGTCTAAACACATTCTTACAATTCTAATACCTCTTTTAACAATACTAACATAGGTGAGTCAGACTGATTCCAGGTATGTGTTTGTCCTTGTTCAGTTAAGACATGGGGGCTTTTGCAAGAGCTAACACCTCATCTGTCAGTGTCAGAGGCAGGATAGGCAGGGATGGTGTGTCTAGCCTCTTTGCCAGAAGCTGGGAATGGGTGGCAGGGGATGGATCACTTGATGATTTTTCTGTTCTTTCCCTCTGAAGCACCTGGCATTGGCCACTGAGCTAGATGGACCAGTGCTCTGATGCAGTGGGCCATTCTTATGTTCACAGTCTGTATGAGGAATATCTATTCATTTGGACTCGCTGGGAGGCACAGAAAGAAACAAGATGTGCTGTGGCAAGAAGGCCCAGTCTCAGAGCCCCCAGGGTCACACTTGCCAAAAGCTAAAACTAGGCCAGCCCATGAAAGGGGCACTCCCAGGAGAGACTGTATAAAGGCTGGAGCATCCAACAACTTTGTAAACCCGAGACAGCTGCCTTGGGGACAATGACGGAGAATCCCCCAAAGTGACTCCTTTGATTCTGCTCTTCTCTGGCCTTTGGTTCATAGAATCATAGAACTGGAAGGGACCTCGAGAAGTCACCAGTCCAGTCCCCTGCCCTCAAGGCAGGACTAAGTATTATCTAGACCATGCCTGAGAGGTGTTTGTCCAGCCTGCTCTTAAAAATCCCCAATGATGGAGATTCCACAACCTCCCTATGCAATTTATTCCAGTGTTTAACCACTCTGACAGTTAGGAAGTTTTTTCCCTAATCTCCATCCTAAACTGCCCTTGCTGCAATTTAAAGCCATTGCTTCTAATTCTGCTCTCAGAGGTTAAGAAGAACAATTTTTTTCCCGCATCTTTGTAACAACCCTTTATGTACTTGAAAACTATTACCATGTCCCCTCTCAATCTTCTCTTCTCCAGACTAAACAAACCCAATGTTTTCAATCTTCCCTCATAGGTCATGTTTTCTAGACTTTTAATCATTTTTCTTGCTCTTCTCTGGACTTTCTCCAATTTGTCCACATCTTCCCTGAAATGTGGCACCCACAACTGGACACAGTACTCCAGTTGTGGCCTAATCAGTGTGAAATAGAGCAGAAGAATTATTTCTCATGTCTCACTTACAGTACTCCTGCTAATACAACCCAGAATGATGATTTCTTTTTTTGCAACAGTGTTACACTGTTGACTCATATTTAGCTTGTGATCCACTATGACCCCCAGATCCCTTTCTGCAGCACTCCTTCCTACGCAGTCATTTCCCATTTTGTATGTGTGCAACTGATTGTTCCTTCATAAGCGGTGTACTTTGCAGGTGTCCTTATTGAATTTCATCCTACTTACTTCAGACCATTGCTCCAGTTTGTCCAGATCATTTTGAATTTTACTCCTATCCTCTCAACCACTTGCTACCCCTCCCAGCTTGGTATTGTCCACAAACTTGATAAGTGTAAAAGAGACTGTTACTTGGAGAGTTTCACGATTTCTCAGAGGGTTACACCCTGGTGCGAGGGGGCTAGGCCTGTACAGGAATAAGGTCACTCTGTGCTTCACAGTGTGGCAGAACCTAAAATGTCCATTAGCAGCGAAAAATCCTGGGGGGAATCGGCTTGTGGAATGGATGAAAACCCCATCTGAATTCTCTCACATTGCCCTTCTCGCCCTGACAGGCTACAGACTAACGTCCACGTTTGCTCCAGATCATCCCGTCCTCCCAGGGGCAGGAAATGGCTGCCATGGAGCTGGCTCAGGTAAGAGATTATCATGGAGCTGATGGTGGGCTCTGCTTGGAGGGAGAGGAGCAGTAAATGCATAGGAGGGTGGGAGCTGCTGGAGGTGGTGGGAGGCAGGAAATATTGAGGGTGGAGAAAGGGAGGGGACAGGATGTGACAAACCTGCTGAGACTTGTGTAATGTAGGGTATGATGGGTTGTAACTCTCCTTTTATCTCAGTTAGTATGTACACGCCTACATCCATTACAACACCCCCCAAACCCTCATTAAGTAATAGAAATACCCATACTGTTAGTATACCCACCCCTATCTATTATTCACAGGATTACACATGTCATATAGGTTTCAGAGTAGCAGCCGTGTTAGTCTGTATCCGCAAAAAGAACAGGAGTACTTGTGGCACCTTAGAGACTAACAATTATTTTAGCATAAGCTTTCGTGATCTACAGCTCACTTCTTCGGATGCATAGAATGGAACACACAGACAGGAGATATTTATACATACAGAGAACATGAAAAGGTGGAAGTATGCATACCAACTGGAAGAGTCTAATCAATTGAGATGAGCTATCATCAGCAGGAGAAAAAAAACTTTTGCAGTGATAATTGAGATGGCCCATAGAAGGTGTGAGGAGAACTTAACATAGGGAAATAGATTCAATTAGTGTAATGACCCAACCATTCCCAGTCTCTTTTTAAACCTAAGTTTATTGTATCTAATTTGCATATTAATTCGAGTTCAGCAGTCTCTCTTTGGAGTCTGTTTTTGAAGTTTTTTTGTTGCAAAATTGCCACCTTCAAGTCTGTCACTGAGTGGTTAGAGAGGTTGAAGTGTTCTCCCACTGGTTTTTGAATGTTATGATTCCTGATGCCAGATTTGTGTCCATTTATTCTTTTGCATAGAGACTATCCGGTTTGGCCAATGTACATGGCAGAGGGGCATTGCTGGCACATGATGGCATATATCCCATTGGTAGATGTGCAGGTGAACAAGCCCCTGATGGCGTGGCTGATGTGATTAGGTTCTATGATGGTGTCACTTGAATAGATATGTGGACAGAGCTGGCATCGGGCTTTGTTGCAAGGATAGGTTCCTGGGTTAGTGTTTATGTTGTATGGTGTGTGGTTGCTGGTGAGTATTTGCTTCAGGTTTGGGGGGCTGTCTGCAAGCGAGGACTGGCCTGTCTCCCAAGATCTGTGAGAATGAGGGATCATCTTTAAGGATAGGTTGTAGATCTTTGATGCACTGGAGAGGTTTTAGTTGGGGGCTGTAGGTGATGGCTAGTGGCGTTCTGTTATTTTCTTTATTGGGCCTGTCCTGTAGTAGGTGACTTCTGGGTACTCTTCTGGCTCTGTCAATCTGTTTTTTCACTTCAGCAGATGGGTATTGTAGTTTTAAGAATGCTTGATAGAGATCTTGTAGGTGTTTATCTCTGTCTGAGGGCTTGGAGCAAATGTGGTTGTATCTTAGAGCTTGGCTGTAGGCAATGGATCGTGTGGTGTGTCGTGGATGGAAGCTGGAGGCATGTAGGTAAGTATAGCGGTCAGTGGGTTTCTGGTATAGGGTGGTGTTTATGTGACCATCGCGTATTAGCACAGTAGTGTCTAGGAAATGGACCGCTTGTGTGGATTGGTTTAGGCTGAGGTTGATGGTGGGATGGAAATTATTGAAATCATGGTGGAATTCCTCAAGGGCTTCCTTTCCATGGGTCCAGATGATGAAGATGTCATCAATGTAACGTAAGTAGAGTAGGGGCGTTAGGGAACGAGAGCTAAGGAAGCATTGTTCTAAGTCATCCATAAAGATGTTGGCATACAGAGGCGCTGCTATGGGTACCCGCTCCACCAAGCCTTTTAAAACTCTTGGATACAAGTTATCTGGACCTGCTGATTTAAACATGTCTAACTTTAATAGCTGCTGTTTAACGTCCTCGTGAGTTCTTGTTGGAATGGAAAGAGTGTCATCGTCAACATCTTATGATATGAGTTATAGCATCTGTTTTTCTCCAAATCCAGGAGAGAAATATTTGTTGAGGACTTTTACCTCTTCTGCATTATTTTTTATAATTCTGCCATTTCCATCTAGTCATTTACCATTACCATTGTTAGGATTAATTTTGTACTTAATATACTTTTAAAAACTTCCTTCGTATTTCCATTGATTTCTTATAGCCAGTTGTCTACAATTCTGACCTTCTCACTTAAATTCTTTACTATTGACTTCCCCTTTCTTCCATATATTTTATTTGGAGAGTGTTGGCATTCCTACCAGGGAGACACCAGCAGGGTCCAGAGACAGCCCCATCTCCTATATCAAGCTCTGGCTAGTAGGTATGTGATAAATGTGAAGACCCTGCCTCCGTCTGTCAGCTCAGAAACACAAAGTTTGTCTTTTTCTACCCTCTGATGCCTCCTGGATGCTCTAGACAAGGTGGGGTGGGACTCTGTTAACATGTGCCTCGCGGAGCTTCTATTTACCTGGTGCTGCTGTTCTGTGAATAATAGGACTGTGAGTGGGGCAGCAGGTACTGAATGTTGGACTCTTTCTCTTTCAGGGGCCGATGACCTTCGAGGAGGTGGCTGTGTATTTCACCAGAGAGGAATGGGCTCTGCTGGACCCCGCTCAGAGAGCCCTCTACAGGGATGTCATGCAGGAGAACTATGAGACGGTGGTCTTGCTGGGTGAGGAGTCCTGTCCCCTGGGTTATTAGAAGCTGTGGGGTCTCTAAAGAACCCGAGTAGTGATAACTTTATACCTTGATTTGTCATACAAGTCTTGACAAGTTTCCTTGCCCCCCTTTTTTGCCTTACCTCCCATACATAAGTATCATTTTTGGACATGTGCCTTTTTTGGTGCTGTCAGTCATTTTAAAATTGCATTGAATGCATCTTTATTGGCTACGTTAGTAACTACATTAATAACTGTAGCTTTGATGCCTTTTCAATAGGAAAATATGCTGACTGTAGAATTCTAAAGTAAATAGGTGTGTGACTCATGCCTGGCTTGTGTGACAGGCAGATGAGCTCCTCTTTTGTTAGGAGATGCAGCTGAAGAAGTGAAGTTTTTTACCCACGAAAGCTGATGCCCAAATAAATCCGTTAGTCTTTAAGGTGCCACCACTGGACTCCTTGTTGTTTTTGATAGAAGAGCGTATAATGTTGACATTCAGGACCCCACGAGTGAAGGGAGAACAGAGCTATGGGAGGGGAGGAGAAGCGGGGAGTAGATAATTCTGGGGTGCCAGGACATGGGGAGGGCGTGTGCAGGGTTAGAGCTAAGAAGCAGCAGGGAGGGATGAGGTTGTGAGAGACGAGGAGGAAAGGCAAGAAGTTCCCAAGGTGCCGGGAGGTGGTGCCGGCTGAGAGTAATGGGATGAAGAGGAGGGGAGTGTGGAGGAAGGGCACCCAGGACGTTGGCTGGGTGGGTCAGTGGGAGGGAGGAGAGGTTTAGGGATCTGGAGCTGTGGGGAATCCCAGACCTTTAACCCCGAATCCCTACTCAAGCTTTAGAGCCTACACTCCGGTTTTATTTCTGTTCAGTTTCATAGAATCATAGAATCTCAGGGTTGGAAGGGACCTCAGGAGGTCATCTAGTCCAACCCCCTGCTCAAAGCAGGACCAAACCCAACTAAATCATCCCAGCCAGGGCTTTGTCAAGCCTGACCTTAAAGACCTCTAAGGAAGGAGATTCCACCACCTCCCTAGGTAACGCATTCCAGTTCCTCACCACCGTACTAGTGAAAACGTTTTTCCTAATGTCCAACCTAAACCTCCCCCTCTGCAACTTGAGACCATTACTCCTTGTTCTGTCATCTTCTACCACTGAGAACAGTCTAGATCCATCCTCTTTGGAACCCCCTTTCAGATAGTTGAAAGCAGCTATCAAATCCCCCCTCATTCTTCTCTTCTGCAGGCTAAACAATCCCAGTTCCCTCAGCCTCTCCTCATAAGTCATGTGCTCCAGCCCCCTAATCATTTTTGTTGCCCTCCGCTGGACTCTCTCCAATTTATCCACATCCTTCTTGTAGTGTGGGGCCCAAAACTGGACACAGTACTCCAAATGAGGCCTCACCAGTGCTGAATAGAGGGGAATGATCACATCCCTCGATCTGCTGGAAATGCCCCTATTTATACAACCCAAAATGCCATTAGCCGCCTTGGCAACAAGGGCACACTGTTGACTCATATTCAGCTTTTCATCCACCGTAACCCCTAGGTCCTTTTCTGCAGAACTGCTGCCCAGCCATTCGGTCCCTAGTCTGTAGCAGTGCATGGGATTCTGCCGTCCTAAGTGCAGGACTCTGCACTTGTCCTTGTTGAACCTCATCATATTTCTTTTGGCCCAATCCTCTAATTTGTCCAGGTCCCTCTGTATCCTATCCCTACCCTCCAGCGTATCAACCACTCCTCCCAGTTTAGTGTCATCTGCAAACTTGCTGAGGGTGCCATCCACGCCATCCTCCAGATCATTAATGAAGATATTGAACAAAACCGGCCCCAGGACCAACCCTTGGGGCACTCCACTTGATACCAGCTGCCAACTAGACATGGAACCATTTATCACTACCCGTTGAGCCCGACCATCTAGCCAGTTTTCTATCCACCTTACCGTCCATTCATCCAGCCCACACTTCTTTAACTTGCTGGCAAGAATACTGTGGGAGACTGTATCAAAAGCTTTGCTAAAGTCCAGAAATAGCACATCCACTGCTTTCCCCTCATCCACAGAGCCAGTTATCTCATCATAGAAGGCAATTAGGTTAGTCAGGCATGACTTGCCCTTGGTGAATCCATGCTGACTGTTCCTGATCACTTTCCCCTCCTTTAAGTGGTTCAAAATTGATTCCTTGAGGACCTACTCCATGATTTTTCCAGGGACTGAGGTGAGACTTTCTGGCCTGTAGTTCCCTTGATCTTCCTTCTTCCCTTTTTTAAAGATGGGCACTACATTAGCTTTTTTCCAGTCATCCGGGACTTCCCCCGATCGCCATGATTTTTCAAAGATAATGGCCAATGGCTCTGCAATCTCATCGGCTAACTCCTTTAGCACCCTCGGATGCAGTGCATCCGGCCCCATGGACTTGTGCTCGTCCAGCTTTTCTAAGTAGTCCCGAACTACTACTTTCTCCACAGAGAGCTGGTCACCTCCTCCCCTTACCGTGCTGCAGAGTGCAGCTGTCTGGGAGCTGACCTTGTCTGTGCAGACAGAGGCAAAAAAAGCATTGAGTACACTAGCTTTCTCCACATTCTCTGTCACTAGGTTCCCTCCCTCATTCAGCAAGGGGCCCACACTTTCCTTGACTTTCTTCTTGTTGCTAACATACCTGAAAAAACCCTTCTTGTTACTCCTAACATCTCCGGATAGCTGCAACTCCAAGTGTGATTTGGCCTTCCTAATTTCACTCCTGCATGCCTGAGCAATACTTTTATACTCCTCCCTGGTTATTTGTCCAATCTTCCACTTCTTGTAAGCTGTTTTTTTGTGTTTAAGACGAGCAAGGATTTCACTGTTAAGCCAAGCTGGTCGCCTGCCATATTTACTTTTCTTCCTACACATTGGGATGGTTTGTTCCTGCAACCTTAATAAGGATTCTTTAAAATACAGCCAGCTTTCCTCGACTCCTTTCCCCGTCATGTTATTCTCCCAGGGGACCTTGCCCATCAGTTCCCTGAGGGAGTCGAAGTCTGCTTTTCTGAAGTCCAGGGTCTCTGTTCTACTGCTTTCCTTTCTTCCTTGTGTCAGGATCCTGAACTCGACTATCTCATAGTCACTGCCTCCCAGGTTCCCATCCACTATTGCTTCCTCTACTATTTCTTCCCTGTTTGTGAGCAGCAGGTCAAGAAGAGCTTTTCCCCTAGTTGGTTCCTCCAGCACTTGCACCAGGAAACTGTCCCCTACACTTTCCAGAAACTTCCTGGATTGTCTGTGCACTGCTGTATTGCTCTCCCAGCAGATATCGGGGTGATTAAAGTCACCCATGAGAACCAGGGCCTGTGATCTAGCAACTTCTGTTAGTTGCTGGAAGAAAGCCTCATCCACCTCATCCCCCTGGTCCGGTGGTCTGTAGCAGACTCCCACCACGACATTACCCTTGTTGTTCATACTTCTAAATTTAATCCAGAGACTCTCAGGTTTTTCTGCAGTTTCATACTGGAGCTCTGAGCAGTCATACTGCTCTCTCACATACAACGCCACTCCCCCACCTTTTCTGCCCTGCCTATCCTTCCTGAACAGTTTATATCCATCCATGACAGTACTCCAGTCATGTGAGTCATCCCACCAAGTCTCTGTTATTCCAATTACATCATAATTCCCTGACTGTGCCAGGACCTCCTTGCCCCTCCACGCATGTTTCGCTTCATTATACATTTTTTTCCTAAATATTATTATTTTAACTCTTGACCTCCCTCTCGCGCTCATTCCCCCCCTCCCCATATAACCTCCCCATCTCTGTGCACAGCGACCCTGGCCACCGATCCGGAGTCCTTGCTGCATCCTCCCTCCCATCGCGGGGCCGCTACCCAGGCACAAATGGGCACTTTGTTGATGATGTCACAGGGTGGTGGTGTAGCCTGTACAATTTTTATGGCTATAGGATGACGTATTGGGGTACAGCTTGTCCTTGTAGATGGCTACTTCAAAGTTAATTGAGGGGATGAAATTTGGTGAAACACACAGAAACGTGATTTAATACAGACAGTTATAACTGAAATCATAGGCAAGGCTCAATACACGTAACAATTAGACTATATAGTAAAGAGGGTCTTGCCCTGTGCATACTTACCAGTTATGGACACCGTTGGAAACGAAGATCAAGGGGCAAGGGAGCCCATCAGAAGGGAGGCCCTGCTTCAGTTGACCCTATCTCAGGGACCCAACAAAATGAAAAAATGGTCACTAGGAAAGGTAATTTACCCACTTTATTATGGTAATAGGATGGCTATATACCATATCTGCTCCTTTACTCTGATTACAATAATGTCAATAGCTGCCCCAACCCATATGTGGCCTTTGGGAAGTCCATAATTTAGCATCAAGCATTAATACTCATGATTTACATCACTTAGTTATTAATAATTCCAATATATGAATGCGTCCAACTGCTGAGATACTGCATAGCAACCTAATTGCTAAAGCCCGCCCTCGCCCTCCCCCCCACCCCGCTTTCAGAATCCTGTGGCGTGTTGCACCTGTTTGTGGTTACTCGTTAGTTTCTCAAAATCAGGGTGCAAAATATCTGACTTGGGATTCTCTCCTTAGGCCTATTCAGATAAATCCCAGACTTCAGCATAACTACTCCCACAAAGCCTCCACCTAATATATGGCCCTTAACTGTAGCAAGCTTTGGCTATGTTTACACTACCGCAGTCAGTCGACCTACGCTGCGCAACTCCAGCTACGTGAATAAAGTAGCTGGAGTCAGCGTACCTTAGATCACGTTACCACAGGGTGTAAGCTGCAGGGGGTCGACTTACTTTACTCTTCTCATCTGGATAGAGTACAGGGGTCGACTGGAGAGCGATCTGCAGTCGATTTAGCGGGTGTTTACTACACCCGGTAAATCGACCATGGGTGGATCGATCTCAGAGCGTCGATCCCGGCTGTAGTGTAGACCTGCATCGCCTCCTTGCCCCTCCACGCATGTTCCAAGCTGATAAGCAATATTGTGATCATGACATTTTCCCTCTAGTGAGTATAAAATTGCCCACAAGACATGGTGGTCGTAGATGATAAAATCAGGTCGGGGTCAACAGGAGTGAGAGTTTGGAGAGTCTTGTCCCCCCCTCTCCCCATCTGCAGCAGCCACAAGCTGTCTTCCCTCCAGGCTCCTTGGATCTCTGAGCCTGTCCCTCCGGAGCTTGCGTGGCCCAGTTCTTGTTTCTTACACTCTCCTTTTCCGGAAGAATTAGGGGCTGTTGCTTCTGAATTTTAGTGTTTAATTCCCCAGCCTTCTCCACACACTGGGGGAGTTTAATTCTCCCTCCCATTACACCTGAGTCACTAGGTTTCCTAATTCCCCCAAATCTGCTTTTGCGATGTCACAGTTCTGGGGTAGCGAAGCCTTTGAACTGCCTCCATGGTCTGCTCAAGCAATGGCCTCTTGGGTATCAGGCCTCTAGCCAGCCCCTCTCTATGGGTGGGGACCCACATGCCTCTCCTGTTTGACCAGGGTGTGAGGATTGCAGCTTGTTCTCCACTGTGTTCACTGGACTAACATCCAGTTCCCGTGCTTTGCTTTCTCTCCAGGGGCTGTGAGCCGTGTGTGTGTGATAGAGGCAGGAATTTTGGTGATACTTCTATGATGCCAATACACACCTCAGTTTCCCTCTGTGGTTGGTATTGCTATGATTATAAAGAGGAGGAGACATGAGGTGTTTTGTCACGGAGCTGTCTTGGGGTGATATGAATGGGTCATTAAGGACAGGCTGGGACCAACCTACATCAATGGAATACCCGACAGAGACAAGGGAATAATTGTCACCTGTCCATGGGAGGATCTCAGTTTTGCTGAGTGAAGCATACATACATACATACTACCCTAATTAACTTACACCCAGCAAAATTAATTATACCGCAGGCAGAAACAATTAGAGAACCAGAAAAGTGGTGGACATAAAGATAAAACAATACAGAAATGAGGGTACCACAACCGTTGATAAGTGATTTCTTGCCAGACAGGATGCTATCAAACTAAATTTTCTTTAAGCATCTTAAGATCTATTTCGTTATCTGGTGGTTCTACCCCATTCCCCCATTCTGTGGTTGTCTTGTCTAGTTAGATTGTAAATCGTTCAGGGCATGGGCCATCTACTATTCTGTGTTTGTACTTTGCCTAGCACAATGGGGATCCACTGTTAGCTGGTCCTTAGGCACTAAGGTAATGCATATGATTTATAATAATAATAACTCTCCTGCCACTTTGAGCCAAGGAAGCCGGCCTTGGGACGTTACTGCTTAAAAATGATCTGGGGTTAAAACCGTGGACTATTCTTTGTGACAAGTATCCCACAAATTCCACTGACCTCCCTTGTTTTCTTTACCTGACGTAGGGTTTCTAAATTCCAAACCTGATGTGATCTCGCAGCTGGAACGAGGGGAAGAGCTGTGGGTCCCAGACCTCCAGGGCTCTGAGAAAGAAGTGCTCCTGAGAGCTGCCTGCACAGGTGAGGGATTGGTTAAACCATCTCAAAAACTGTCCATGAATACAGGAAATATTTGGGATGCCCTACAAAGACCTTGTGAGCTCTCCAAATTCAGGATTGTTCCCTTCAGATGTGGAATCATTAGGCAGATGTCACTCATGGCTTCCCACCTACCCTAACTGACAACTGGCAGCAGGTCCCTCCCCAATCTCGCTTTCCCCTGAGTGTTGTGGTGAGATACACACCCAGAACTGATCCCTTCCTCTCTCCTCTGGGGAAGGGTTTGGGGAAAATGAGCTCCTGATAAGTTTGATCTCTCCCACACATATTTTGGTTTGTTCATCCCTTTTTCCCTTCCTGTCTCTGAGATTTCCTTTCTCTCTGGCGCAGGGAGTGACCTATGTCTGGATTCTCTCTGTCTCCCATCAGGTGTTGGGATGGTGAGTGAGAATGAGGAGAATCCTCAACAGGAAGATGATGAGCAAGTAGAATCACATAGGACATTATCAGGAAGATCCAAAGGGAATGTTTCCGGGAGTTGTGCACTGCCAGAAAAAGAAAAAGCCTGTGAGACTCAGCAGAGTCCAGAGGAAAACTTAAGTAGCCTCTCAGACCTTATTACACACAAGAGAATCAACTTGGAAGAGACACATTACACATGGCATGAGTGTGGGAAAAGCTTCAATGAGAGCTCAGACCTTTTCACACATCAGAGAATCCACAGAGGAGAGAGACCCTACATGTGCTCTGAGTGTGGGAAAGGCTTCAATCAGAGCTCTACCCTTATCGCACATCAGATAACCCACACAGGAGAGCTGCCCTACACATGCTCGGAGTGTGGGAAAAGCTTCAGTTGCAGCTCAAACCTTATCACACATCGTAGAATCCACACTGGAGAGATGCCCTACACATGCTCTGAGTGTGGGAAAAGCTTCAATCAGAGCTCTACCTTTATCACACATCGTAGAATCCACACAGGAGAGCTGCCCTACACATGCTCTGAGTGTGGGAAAAGCTTCAGTTGCAGCTCAAAGCTTATCACACACCGTAGAATCCACACTGGAGAGACGCCCTACACATGCTCTGAGTGTGGGAAAAGCTTCAATCAGAGCTCACACCTTATCACACATCGTAGAATCCACACAGGAGAGCTGCCCTACACATGCTCTGAGTGTGGGAAAAGCTTCAGTCAAAACTCAAACCTTATCTCACATCGTAAAATACACACAAGAGAGACCCTACACATCCTCTGAGTGCGGGAAAAACTTCATTGAGTGCTCAGACCTTGTCATACGTCGTAGAATCCACAGTGGAGAGAGATTCTGCACATGCTCTGCATTTGGGAAAAGCTTCAATCAGAGGTCATTCCCTATTAGATATCAGAAAATCCAAATGGGAGAGAACTGTGAGAAATGCCTTGATTAGGGCTGGCCAAAGATTTGTTTTTTAAAAAATCACATTTGCTAATTCCAGTATAGTGATCTCTGCACCATCTTCACCGTGGTCTCTCAGCTCCCCCAGATGAATTGCCTCCTTCTGCCTTTTGCAGCTCCCCCTTCTTTGGGGTCAGTCCTGTGATCTTTTCTATCAACTCCTTTCCTTTTGACTCATAGGAGCGTGTGTCCCTCCAGCCAGGAATGTTCATCAGCTCCAGGTCGGGGAGAGAGGGTTGATGCCGCCAAGCTACCCTGAGGCAAAAGCTACCTGTGTCTTACATCCACTAGGACTGTACATGGAATTGGCTGCTCAAGTTAGTGATTTTGGTGTAAAAAGACAATCATAGTTGTAGAGCAGAAGCAGCCCAGGGAGTGAACCTAACAGGTAATGATCAAGTGATCTCTCTCCTGCCATCCATCTCCACCCTCTGACAAACAGGCTAGGGACACCATTCCTTACTCATCCTGGCTAATAGCCATTCATGGACTTAACCTCCATGAATTTATCCAGTTCTCTTTTAAACCCTGTTATAGTCCTAGCCTTCAGAACCTCTTCAGGCAAGAAGTTCCACAAGTTGACTGGGCGCTGTGTGAAGAAGAACTTCCTTTTATTTGTTTTAAACCTGCTGCCCATTAATTTCATTTGGTGGCCCCTAGTTCTTGTATTATGGGAGTAAGTAAATAGCTTTTCCTTATCTACTTTCTCCACATCACTCATGATTTTATATACCTCTATCATGTCCCCCCTTAGTCTCCTCTTTTCCAAGCTGAAAAGTTCTAGCCTCTTTAATCTCTCCTCATATGGGACCCGTTCCAGACCCCTAATCATTTTAATTGCCCTTCTCTGAACCTTTTCTAATGCCAGTATATCTTTTTTGAGATGAGACCACATCTGTACGTAGTATTCAAGATGTGGGTGTACCATGGAGTTATATAAGGGCAATAATATATCCTCCGTCTTATTCTCTATCCCCTTTTTAATGATTCCTAACATCCTGTTTGCTTTTTTGATTGCCTCTGCACACTGCGTGGACATCTTCAGAGAACTATCCATGATGACTCGAAGATCTTTTTCCTGATTTGTTGTAGCTAAATTAGCCCCCATTATATTGTATGTATAGCTGGGGTTATTTTTTCCAATGTGCATTACTTTACATTTATCCACATTAAATTTCGTTTGCCATTTTGTTGTTCAATCACTTAGTTGTGTGAGCTCTTTTTGAAGTTCTCCACAGTCTCGTTTGGTCTTAACTATCTTGAGCAATTTAGTGTCATCTGCAAACTTTGCCACCTCACTTTTTACCCCTTTCTCCAGATCATTTATGAATAAGGTGAATAGGATTGGTCCTCGGACTGACCCTTGGGGAACACCACTAGTTACCCCTCTCCATTCTGAGAATTTACCATTTATTCCTACCCTTTGTTCCCTGTCTTTTAACCAGTTCTCAATGTTAGAGAGAATCATGAACTGCTCAGAGACAATTAATGCAGAGAAGCAGGAAAATTTGTCAAACATATGACTGGTTCTGACTTATTTACTTGGTCTTCAAAGAGAACAACAAGCACCTGAGTCTCCTTCCTATCAGTAACCCCCTGCTCAGCCAATCAGGGTAGAGACTGAGGACGGGAGGCTGAAGGTTCTCACCAGAGAGCCCAATGGATGGCCCAGGTCACCGGTGGGGATCACTGCCCGAGCACTATTTCAGCCCCACATTTTTGGGTGGACCTCCCACAGTGGGAGGTGCAGAGCACTCCCCCGCAACACACACACACCCCGCTCCTGGTATTAGGAGGGGAACAGAAACGTTTGGTGCTGGGGCCCACAAAAGATTAATCCGGCCCTGATTGGCTGAGTACTAATTCAGCCCCACATTTTTGGGTGGACCTCCCACAGTGGAAGCTGTAGAGCACTCCTCCATGACACGCACCTCCTGGTGTTGGGAGGGGAACAGGAAAAAGGACAAAAGAAGCAAGAGACAAAGAGAAAGGAGGGAGAGAGGGAGGAAGAGGTGAAACAAAAAAGACAAACCCCAATGTCCCCAGTGATTCTAAGGGACAAAATCCCAGGAGCAGAATAAAATTCGGCCTCCTTAAGCTCGTGTTTTCCATGCCTAGAATTCAACTGTCACCAGATGGATCAGACTGAACAGGTTTCAAACCTTGAGGAGGCTCTTACCTTCTAAACAGGGACGGCTGTTTTCTAGTAAAATCACTAAAAGGGATGGAGAAAACTCGAAAGAGGTTCCTCCTGGCGCTCACGTACGTGAACCCGAATACTCTCTCAGTCCTCAGAGAGAGACCTGGAGAAGGAGACTTGCTGAAGCAAAGCCACAGGAGTCTCTGAGGTTTCCCTGGCTCCTCGCCCCTCTCCTGCCTGGCTGATGTCAGCATCTCTCTGTGAGGTCACCACCACCTTTGACCAATAGTCTGAGGTTCTGTAAAAGGCCTTTGTGATGTCACTGCCACACCCCTCCCTTGCTGTGCTAATGTCCTGCCCCTGGCCAGGCACTTTGGAGGTTTGAGCTACTCCCTGTGGATCACCCCACTCAAGGAGCGTTCGTTCTAGGAAGCAAGCCGGTAGCTTTGGATCATCTGCAAATTTTGTCACCTCACTGTTTAGCAGATCATTTATGAATATGTTGACTAGTACTGGTCCCAGTACAGACACCACTAGTTACCTGTTTCCATCCTGAAAACTGACCATTTATTGCTACCCTTTGTTTCCTATCTTTTAACCAGTTATTGATCGATGTGAGGACCTTCCGGAAGTGAAAGTAAGCCGGTATGTTCCGGTATGGGGTACTGGCAAGAGCCGGTACGCTGTGCCAGCCCGGCCCAGCTTCCCCAGCTTGGTGATTTAAAGGGTCCAGGGCTCCCTGCAGTGGCTGGAGCCCCAGGCCCTTTAAATCACCTCCAGAGCCCCCCTGCCAGAGCCCCAGGGAGCAAATCACTGCCGTGGGTGCTGCTCTCTCCCGCTATGCCAACACAGAGCAGGGGCGGCAGAAGCTTCCTTACAGTGGGAGGGGGGCACCGTTATCCGAACTGTGGCACCCCCATGACACCCCTTCCCTAAGGACCCCCACTCACAGCACCTCTCCCCCCGAGGCCACACCCACAGACGCCTCTTCCCCAAGACTGCACCCTTCCTCCCCCGTCCATCATTTGTCCTAACAGCCAGTAAAGAGTGGTGGGGCCATGGCCCTCTAAACCCCTGTTCCAGCACCCCTGACACAGAGCTAAGCAGGCAGCAGTGTGTGTGACAGAGAGTGCTGTGCTGAGCTGAGCCAGTGAGAGAAGGGGGGCTGATGTCGGGGCTGTCCCCTGCCTCAGGACTGGTTGCTTCCAGCAGCTGTCTGAACTTAGAGACAGTGTGCGACACACTCACTCTTCCGCAACGCACACACTGTCTCTCCCCCCCACACACACGAGAGGTGTGGGTGTTGGGCGGTGTTGGTCTCAGGGGAGAGGTCACAGAGGTGAGGGGGTGGGCAGGGCAGGTCTCAGGACAGGGGCAGAGAGGTGTGGGCGGTGGGCAGGGCAGGTCTCAGGACAGGGGCAGAGAGGTGTGGGCGGTGGGCAGGTCAGGGGAGGGGCAGAGAGGAGCAAGTGGTGGGCAGAGCTGGTCTTAGAGGAGGGGGAAGAGAGGTGTGGGTTGTGGGAAGGGGGGTCTCAGGGGAGGGGGCAGAGAGGTGTGGGCGATGGGCAGGGTGAGTCTCAGGGGACGGGGCAGAGAGGTGTGGGCAGCAGGCAGACCTTGGAGTAGGGAGTGGAGAGGCACGAGGAGGCCTTGGGGGAGGAGAGGAGCAAGCGAAAACTTGATGCAATGCTCCAGATGTGGCCTCACCAGTGCCGACTAGAGGGGAATAATCACTTCCCTCGATCTGCTTGAAATGCTCCTACTAATCCAGCCCAATATGACCAGTTACCCATATTGAATGCAGACACAGCAATATCTGATACATTGGTTCCTGTCCATTCAGAAGGTTATTTCCCACCTATTCATAAATAATGAAGATGCTCTAAGCGGAGGGGAGAGAACTGTCCCGTCCGTGCAGTTAATCCATCTCCCCGAGAGGTGGTAGCTATGTCAGTGGGGGGAAGCTATGTTGGTGTGTGTGCAAGCTGTGGTGTCTACATGTATATGTAAAGTTTAATTAACCCTCATTTTTAAAACCCCTGTGTTCTGGGAATAGAAAAGGAACTCTCTGAGGCAGAGCCCGTCCTTCAAAATCCTTAAGATCACGGACTTGCCTATGCAAGTATCATGGGGGTATAGCTCAGTGGTAGAGTGTTTGACTACAACTTAAGTGGTCCTTGGTTCAAATTCCAGTGCCCTCTTAAAAGCCTGTTTCTTCAACAAAAATGATTGCATATCCCTTTTTGTTATGTTCAGGAGTTCCATTCAAAAGGGATGCCTGAAATGAAGAAAAAGTTTCAATATTTTCCTGTGCAAATGCATAAAAACCTAGCAAACATGTCCCCCAGCTGAAATCACTTTCAATCCTCTCATTGTCTAGGTTTGGTTTAATCAATTAAACAAAGGCACATGAAGACACATTTGCAGGTCCTTGGCCTCCATGGGCTACAATGTGCAGAAGAACAAGAACCACATCCACCTGGGAGGAATGGACTAGTCTGTATTACATTTGGTAAGTAAGTTGCCATTGGGACTGAAAACTCTACTGGAGGTGGACAGGAGCCTGTTACAAAACTAAAATAACCAAGATTTACCAAACTCCCTGTTACACATTCAAGCCTCTCTTTGTGCACACGGCATCAATTGGGGCTCTAATAAATGGCAGCCTTCCTTTAACACAGATCATTGTTCCTTGTATCTTTCAGATGCATTCGAATGGCAGCTGTTCAGAGGTCATGTGCTTCTAGTTCATGAGCAGCAGCAGAGTCTCTGTACGTTTACCAACCATTGAGCTGGGTGTGTCTGCATCCAAGTAACTGCAGAGTCAGTGTAGTCCCAGACAGTTAATTGCACAGTCTCACTTTCTGGTCTCATTGATCATTTGGGTAGAAATAGCAACGGTTTGGTGGCTTTTGTTTTTTTTCCCCTTCGTTTTCTCCTAAGGAATGTGTGATCTTGAGCATGTTAGTTTAAGTTCCCTGTGGGTCAGGAAAATTCCATCTCTTTGAAATAACTGGGGAAGTGACCTGTTTGTATAACCTAGAATAAAGGAGCTTTTGTAAAGCAGTTTTGCCTTTAAATATACTGGGATAAAAATATTAAACAGTAAATTCCACAGCCAGACACCAGGCCAGGATCAATTGATGGGGCCAGGATCAATTAATTACAGAAGAAACAAACTCTTGGGAAGTAGCTGTAATTTGTCCCCAAACCTTTCCTTGTTCTCATATGCTATCAGGGATTCTCTTCTAGAGGGCAGAGTTAAGGTTATCTGGGCATATACCATCACTCTGTATTCCCTGTTTTTCCAGAGTTTGAGTTTTACTGAACTCGATGTTCTGGAAGGTAAGAGATATTCACAGTCAAAGTTAACTCTCTGTTAACAAAGGTTTTGTTATTGGCAAATAATGAGACTAATCCCTCACTGCGGTAATTCCACTGACTTCAGTGTACTCTTTCCTCATTTCTAGTTCCAAATAAATAAGCAAATTAAAACAATATTGAGAACTAAAATGCTGTGAGAAAATGGAAATTTTAGTAGCTCAAATTTCAGTTTCTTCTGTGTCTTGTGCGTGTGTAAATGGCACAACATGTTAATTTATAAGCACATCTTTCTTAACTTCTTTAAATATTCTGTAGTACATTAACTATATCCAGTGGGTTGTTCAATGCAGTGAGGTTTTCATGCATTGACCAAAACATATTTTTCATGTTATGTAAATGAACACAACTCATTGAACACAAAATTGTGTATTTCATGCTGTGAACTGTGTTGGTAGCTCAGATTAATAGGTTTGTTTTTTCTCTCTCTCTCTCCATGAAAAAAGGAAGAAACTGTGAAAATACCCATGGGAGTGAGGGGGTTTCTGAGAGCCGGGGTAGATATGGAGATTTTTATGAAAGGGGAGAGGCCAAAGTAGGGCCTTAGCTGGAGCAAAGGGGGAGGTTTTTTGTGCAGTTTCATTTCAGCCAGCCTCACATCCTGTAGTCCCTACTTCCACACACCCCCAACAAAGCCACCTGTGACTCCTGAGACAGCCCCACTGCAAAAACTGCAGAGCCCCCAGCACTCCCTCTCCTAGCTGGATCCCCTGGCAACCAGAGTTCTCCGCAGAACTGCTGTGGTTGCTCCCCTGGGTCTCTGGTCAAGGACGGCTACTGGCTTCTCCTGAGAATGCAGCTGAGAAATGACTCACCCTTCTCTAGATTCTCGCCTGTGGGCTGTGAGAAGCAGGATGGGCCCTGTATGATAAAGTCCATGTAACATTCCCCTCACATCCCAGCCCTGCTATGTTGCCAGTAGCTGCTGTCCCTGGGTAGCAGCCAAGGATGTTTCCCACCGTTCAGGAGACCCCAGCCTGGGACTAAAGTCAGCCCAGCCCAGCCCCCACACCTTAAAGTGAATAAGGAAAAGTTATTTACTTGTTCCCATAATATAAGAACTAGGGAACACCAAATGAAAGTAATAGGCAGCAGGTTTAAAACAAATAAAAGGAAGTTCTTCACACAGTGCACAGTCAACCTGTGGAACTCCTTACCTGAGGAGGTTGTGAAGGCTAGGACTATAACAGGATTTAAAAGAGAACTAGATAAATTCATGGAGGTTAAGTCCACTAATGGCTATTAGGCAGGCCGTGTAAGGAATGGTGTCCCTAGCCTCTGTTTGTCAGAGGGTGGAGATGGATGGCAGGAGAGAGATCACTTGATCATTACCTGTTAGGTTCACTCCCTCTGGGGCACCTGGCATTGGCCACTGTTGGCAGACAGGATACTGGGCTGGATGGACCTTTGGTCTGAGCCAGTACGGCCATTGTTATGAAGGGAGGGAGAAAGCACTGCAACAGAGTTTCTGTAGTATATTGGTTATCATGTTTGCCTACCACATAAAAGGTCCCTGGCTCAAAACCAGACAGAAATAGGAGGGCTTACTATTTCTGCCTCTCCAGCAAGGCGCTCCTACTGCTGCCACTGGTCTGTCCCTGTGATAACCCCAACTCCTGCATGGCAGAGGGTGGTGAAATGAGCTGAGAAGAAACCTTGGCATCAGCAGGGGAAAGCTAGAGGATCTGGGCCACTCACCTTTTGAAGCCTTGTGGCTTGGTCTCCTCTGCCCTTGGAGATTGGCCTATGGCGGCCGGCTCTTCTGCGTGACTTGCCAAAGGAGGGAGTGAGGCAGGAATGGGGCAAAAGAGGAAAGTCGAGCTGAGTAAGGCAGGGCAGAAGCTAAGTGCCTCAGTGCGGCTAAGTGGGGTTAGTAGAGCACCACCAGTCGTTCTGCAAAGCCTGGGGAGGTGCGGTTGGCTGCTGGGAGGTAGAATCCTGTGCCTGCCTCTTGGCTTCCCAGGGATGGCTACTTGCAGCCCAGGAGAAGGATGGTTCTGGGTGAAAGGAAGACAAGCAAAGGTCTGGGAGGAAATTTGGGTGCGGGGTGCTGGCTCTGCGCTGGGGGAGGGGGTTGGGGTGCAGGAGGGGTGGCGCTTACCCCGGGCACTGCAGCTCCCAAAGTGACCGGTACACACAACCCTGCGGCAGCAGCTCCTAGGTGGGCCGTGCCAGGAGGTCTCCGTGCGCCGCTGCCTGCAGCCGCTGCCCCCAGAGCTCCCATTGGCTGCAGTTCCTGGCCAATGGGGGCTGCAGAGTTGGCACTCGGGGCAGGGGCAGTGAATGGAGACACTCCCCCTGCCCCAGGGGATGCTGGGACATGCCAACCACTTCTGAGAGTGGCACGGAGGGATGGAGGCAGAGTGGGCAGGGAGCCACCTTAGTGCTGCTGGCACATCTCTGCACACCCATGGGGGGAGGGGAGCAGAGGGCCTCCATGTGCTGCCTGGGGTAGGGGCAGAGCACAGAGCTGCCTACCCTCCTGGGTCTATTACAGGAGTGGGTGGGTGGGGTCTTTTGGCCTGCAAGGTGCAGCAGGTCGGACTAGATGATCACACTGGTCCCTTCTGACCATAAAGGCTCTGAGTCTAAAAGGGAGAGGGAAGTAAAGAAATTTAAAAAAAAAAAAACCAAACATTGTAATACCAGGATAACTCCACCTGCTCATTGTATAGTCCCGCCCCCTTTCTTCTGTGTTGAATGACCTGCAGGGCATTGATTCTCTCATTCTATTGATAAACTGATACAACGTGACTGAAATTAAACTGATTCCCAGCAGAGAAAACATAACATCCCTGCATCGGCTTGGAATCAAACCCAGGTCAACTGCTTAGAAGACAGCCATGCTCACCACTATACCACCAATGCATCTGATAAAAGCACCACTTATGCTTGCCCAATGAGGCTAGAGCAGCATTGAGGAGATTTTCTGCCTGTTAAAATGTACTGGATTCTCATCGCTAAAAAAAAACACCTCCATCTTCACCTGGGTTTGAACCATCAGCCTTTTAATTAGCCACCAAAGTTATTAATCACAGGGTATGTCTACACTACGGGATTATTCCGATTTTACAGAAACTGTTTTTTGGAAACAGATTGTATAAAGTCGAGTGCACGCGGACACACTAAGCACATTAATTCAGCGGTGTGCGTCCATGTACCGAGGCTAGCGTCGATTTCCAGATCGTTGCACTGTGGGTAGCTATCCCATAGCTATCCCATAGTTCCCGCAGTCTCCCCCACCCATTGGAATTCTGGGTTGAGATTCCAATGCCTTATGGGGCAAAAACAGTGTTGTGGGTGATACTGGGTAAATGTCAGTGAATCCTCCCACCGTGAAAGAAACGGCAGACAATCATTTCATGCCCTTTTCCCTGGAGCCCGTTCAGCCTTTTTTCACTGTCACCGTATCTCTACTGGATGCTGCTGACAGACGCGGTACTGCAGCGCTACACAGCAGCATCCCCTTGCCTTTTGCAAGTTAGCAGAGGAGGTTACCAGCCATACCGTCCCACTGCTGCTTTGCAAGTTGACAATGACAGTTGCCAGTTATACTGTACCGTTTGCTGCTGTCATGGGTGCTCCTGGCTTGCCTTGGTGAGGTTGGCTGGGGGCGCATGGACAAAAATGGGAATGACTCCCCAGTTCATTCCCTTCTTTAAGTTTTGTCTAAAGGGAGAGTCAGTCCTGTCTAGACTATCAGGCAAGCCTACAAAAGAACCAGAGAAGCAAATGGCCGCTCCAGGTCAGAGCCCCAGACATCCTGCAGAAATGGTGAGCTGCATGCCATTCTAGGGGGTGCCCCTGCAACAACCCCACCCATTGCTTCCCTCCTCCCCCACCTCTCCTGGGCTATCGTGACAGTTATCCCCCCATTTGTGTGATGAAGTAATAAAGAATGCAGGAATTTGAAACAACACTGACTTTATTGCCTCTGCAAGTAGAGCTCAAAGGGGGGAGGGGAGGGCAGCATCCAGCTGCTATGATATTCCAGGCAGGACTGAATCTCCATTAGACAAAGCTTAAAGAAGAGAATGACCTGGGGAGTCATTCCCATTTTTGCCCAGGTGCCCTCGGGCAACCTCACCGAAGCCAGCCAGGAGCAGTCACGGGACGACGATGACAGATACCAGTCCTACTGTACCGTCTGCCGTCGGGAAGGGAAGGGAAGGGGATGCTGCTATGTAGCGTTGCAGCACCGTGTCTGACAGCAGCATCCAGTAGACATATGGTGACATTGAAAAAAGGCAAGAAATTATTTTTTCCCTTTGCTTTCACAGGGGGGGTGGGCGGGGCGGGGGGGGGGGAACGACATACACCCTGAACCACCCGCAACAATGTTTTTGACCCTTCAGGCTTTGGGAACTCAGCCAAGAATTCAAATGGTTTTCGGAGAGTGTGGGAACTGTGGGATAGCTACAGACGTCAGTCGCCCCTCCCTCCGTGAGCGTCCATTTCATTCTTTGGCTTTCTGGTACGCTTGTCACAGCTCCTTAAGTTTCAGCACTGTATTGAGTCCCTGTTGTGGCCTCTGTCTATCATGGCCTTGGAGATTTTGTAAAATGTTTTGGCATTTTGTCTTTTGGAACGGAGTTCTGATACAACAGATTCATCTCCCCATACAGAGATCAGCTTCAGTATCTCCTGTACAGTCCATGCTGGAGCTCTTTTCTGATTCTGGGACTGCATGGTCACCTGTGCTGATCTGCGCTCCACGCTGGGCAAACAGGAAATGAAAATCAAAAGTTCATGGGGCTTTTCCTGTCAACCTGGCCAGTGCATCCGAGTTCAGATTGCTGTCCAGAGCGGTCACAATGGTGCACTGTGGGATAGCGCCCGGATGCCAATACCGTCGAATTGTGGCCACACTAACCCTAATCCGACATGGCAATACTGATTTCAGCGCTACTCCCCTCGTCAGGGAGGAGTACAGATACCGGTATTAAGAGCCCTTTATATGGATATAAAGGGCTTCGTTGTGTGGATGGGTGCAGGGTTAATGTGATTTAACGCTGCTAAATTCGATATAAACTTTTAGTGTTGAATGAGGCTAATCATCTAGTGGAACAAGCTCCGCAAGGGACGTGGTTAAATCCCCATCACTGCCGTGTGTAAATGAAGACCGCAGCTCTTACTGCAAGACACCTGGTGTGTGGGTGTCCCTGTTCCCCGTTCAGAACCTCTGGTACATGGTGCTTCCCTGCTCCCAGTTCAAGATCCCCATCATGTGGGTGCTCCCATCCAGGATCTCTGGTGGGTGTCTCTGTCCCCCACCCCATGAACTAGCTCCCGTGTGTGGTTTCCCCTGCCTGCCCCCAGCCGGGATCTGTGGGTGTCTCTGTTCCGCTTTTCAAGATCCGTGTTGCTTGGGTGCGTCCCTCCCCCCAAGTCAGAATCCCCAGCGTGTGGGTGCTCCCATACCCCCCCATCCAGGCTCTGCGGGGGGTGTCTGTATAAAAAGAGACTGTGTCTTACCCAGGCCACGCTGCAGGGGCTATTCACAGGTGTGATCCCACTACTGATCAGCACGGGAGTTTTGACCTGCTCTGTTTCTGACCTGGGCCGGTTCACCCCTCCTTAGGCAACCTGGGGACCCCAAGCTTCCCCGGGATCACCATATTGACGCCAAACTTAGTGCGGACACCGGATCGACACAGCCTGCTGCAGCCCAGAACTCCTGAGCTCAAGCGATCCGCCGGCCTCAGCCTCCCCAGGAGCTGGGATCACAGGCACCAGCCACGGAGCCCAGCTTGTTTTGCTATCTGGCAGCTCGAGCTTTAAACTCTGCTTGTGAGCTCTGTGCCTTGGCCAGACGGGGACAGCCTGGAACTGGGAAATGCTCCTGCTCCCCCAGCCCCCCTCTCATGTCGAGCTGCAGGCGCCGCTGTCCTCTGATGTAAGATCCCGGAGGTTTCGGTGCCACCCATCCCCCGTCCAGGAGCCCAGGTGTCCGGGTACCTCTGGCCCCCATACAGAATCTTGGATGTGTGGGTGTCCGTCCCTCTGCAGAGGATCCCGGAGTGTGGATGCCCTTGTCCCCCCCAACAAGATCCTGAGTGTGTGGGTGCCACTCTCCCGCCCTAGAAGATCTCGGGTGCGTGGGTGGGTGCCCCTGTTCGCCCTTACAGCATCCCTGGTGCATGGGGGCCTCCCTCTGTCCCAACTCAGGGTCCCCAGGGTGTGAGTGCTCCCATCCCCCGATACAGGCTGGGGCGGGGGGGGGGTATAACTGGGTCTCCCTGTCCTGCCCATGCGGTGCTACAGCAGCTGTTCACAGGGGCAGCAACCTCACTGTCAACCTGCAGCTTTAACCTGCTCCAGGGGTGACCCATGCGGGTCGGGAGTGAGGGGCACCAGCAGAGCTGAGAGTCTGGAGGACAGGACTGGGATAGCAGGGGCTGCGGGTCGGGAGTGAGGGGCAGCAGCAGAACTGTGAGTCTGGAGGTCAGGACTGGGATAGCAGGGGCTGCGGGTCAGGAGTGAGGGGCACCACTAAAGCTGAGGGGAACCCAGGGGGCTGCGGGTCAGGAGTGAGGGGCACCGGTAGAGCTGAAGGAAGCCCAGGGGTCTGTGGGTCAGGAGTGAGGGGCACCAGCAGAGCTGTGAGTCTGGAGGTCAGGACTGGGAAAGCAGGGGCTGCGGGTCGGGAGTGAGGGGCACCGTCAGAGCAATGGGTGTGGAGATCAGGATTGGGATAGTAGGGGCTGGGGGTCGGGAGTGAGGGGCACCGGCAGAGCTGTGGATCTGGAGATCAGGATTGGAATAGGAGGGGCTGCGGGTCGGGAGTAGGGGGCAGCAGCAGAACTGTGAGTCTGGAGTCAGGACTGGGATAGCAGGGGCTGCGGGTCAGGAGTGAGGGGCACCGGCAGAGCTGGAGGGAGACTAGGGGGCTGTGGGTCGGGAGTGAGGGGCACCAGCAGAGCTGTGAGTCTGGAGGTCAGGAATGGGATAGCAGGGGCTGCGGGTCGGGAGTGAGGGGCACCGGCAGAGCTGGTGGACGCCTAAGGGCCTGCGGGTCGGGAGTGAGGGGCACCAACAGAGCTGTGGGTCTGGAGATCACGATTGGGATAGGAGGGGCTGCAGGTCGGGAGTGAGGGGCACTGGCAGAGCTGGAGGGGGAGCTCGGACAGGGGTGGGGGGGTCAGGCTATTGCGGGTCTCCCTGTGAATGGCACCAGGCTGCAGGGACCCCCCCCCGCTGCACCCTGCTGGGGGGTCTGGTCAGTGCAGCCCCCAACCTCGCACTGAAACTGGGGGGGGGGAAGGTTTCTTCTCGCGCTCCCATTGGTCAGGGCTCTGCCTCCTCTTCCTATTGGCTGTCTCGGGAGAGGCGGAGTTTCCGAGAGGGCGTCACGTGGCCTTGAGGCGTTCGCGAGGCGGCTCCTGAGCAGCCCCAACACCCCCCCGAGCGCCCCCTCCCCCACTGCCGCCCCTCCCCCTCCTCAGCCCCAGCCCCCAACCCCCCCCGAGCTCCCCCTCCCCCAGTGCCGCCCCTCCCCCTCTCTGCCCCCGTCCCCAACCCCCCCCGAGCTCCCCCTCCCCCAGTGCCGCCCATCCCCCTCTCTGCCCCCGCCCCAAACACCCCCCCGAGCTCCCCCTCCCCTGGTGCCACCCATCCCCCTCTCTGTCCCCACCCCAACCCCCACCCCGTGGTCCCCCTCCCCCAGTGCCGCCCATCCCCCTCTCTGCCCCCGCCCCAACCCCCCCCGAGCTCCCCCTCCCCCAGTGCCGCCCCTCCCCCTCCTCAGCCCCCGCCCCCATCACCCCCCCGAGCTCCCCCTCCCCCAGTGCCGCCCCTCCCCCTCTCTGCCCCCGCCCCCAACACCCCCCCGAGCTCTCCCTCCCCCAGTGCCGCCCATCCCCCTCTCTGCCCCATCCCCAAACACCCCCCCGATCTCCCACTCCCCCAGTGCCGCCCCTCCCCCTCTCTGCCCCGCCCCCAACACCCCCCCGAGCGCCCCCTCCCCCAGTGCCGCCCATCTCCCTCTTCTGCCCCCGCCCCCAACCCCCCCCGAGCACCCCCTCCCCCCTTGCCGCCCATCCCCATCTCTGTCCCGGCCCCAAACCCCCCCCGAGTTCCTCCTCCCCCAGTGCTGCCCATCCCCCTCTTCTGCCCCCGCCCCCAACCCCCCCCGAGCTCCCCCTCCCCCAGTGCCGCCCATCCCCCTCTCTGCCCCCGCCCCCAACACCCCCCCGAGCTCCCCCACCCCTGGTTCCGCCCCTCCCCCTCCTCCCCCCGCCCCCAACACCCCCCCGAGCTCCCACCCCCCCCCGTGCCGCCCCTCCCCCTCTGTGCCCCGCCCCCAACCCGCCCCGGGCGCCCCCTCCCCAGTGCCGCCCATCCCCCTCCTCCCCCGCCCCCAACACCCCCCTGAGCTCCCCCTTCCCCTCTCTGCCCCCGCCCCCAAACACCTCCCCGAGCTCCCTTTCCCCCAGTGCCTCCCCTCCCCCTCCTCCCCCGCCCCCAAAACCCCCCCGAGCTCCCACCTCCCCCGGTGCCGCCCGTCCTCCGTGCCCCGCCCCCAACCCCCCCGAGCTCCTCCTCCCCCAGTGCCACCCATCCCCCTCTCTACCCCCGCCCCCAAACACACCCCGAGCTACCCCTCCCCCGATGCCGCCATCCCATCCCCCTCTTCTGCCCCCGCCCCAACACCCCCCAAGCTCCCCCTCCCCAGTGCCGCCCGTCCCCCTCTTCTGCCCCCGCCCCAAACACACCCCGACACTGCTCCTGGTTTTGGGAGGGGAACAGGAGAAAGGGACAAAAGAAGCAAGAGACGAAGAGAAAGGAGGGAGGGAGGGAGGAAAAGGTGAAACCAAAAGGACAAAGCCTAATGTCCCCAGTGATTTTAAGGGACAAAATCCCAGGTGCGGAATAAAATTCTGCCTCCTTAAGGTCGTGTTTTTCATGCCTAGAATTCAACTGTCACCAGATGGATCAGACTGAACAGGTTTCAAACCTCCAGGAGGCTCTTACCTTCTAAACAGGGACGGCTGTTTTCTAGTAAAATCAGGCAAAGGGAAGGAGAAACTCGAAAGAGGTTCCTCCTGGCGCTCACGTCCGTGAAACCGAATACTCTCTCAGTCCTCAAAGAGAGACCTGGAGAAGGAGACTTGCTGAAGCAAAGCCACAGGGGTCTCTGAGGTTTCCCTGGCCCCTCGCCCCTGTCCTGCCTGGCTGATGTCAGCATCTCTCTGTGAGGTCACCACCTCCCCACCACCTTTGACCAATAGTCTGAGGTCCTGCAAAAGGCCTTTGTGATGTCCACTGCCACACCCCTCCCTTGCTGTGCTAATGTCCTGCCCTGGCCAGGCACTTTGGAGGTTTGAGCTACTCCCTGTGGATCACCCCACTCAAGGAGCGTTCGTTCTAGGAAGCAAGCCGGCTAGACAGGAAAACATCAGACGCTGCTCCCAATGCTACACTGTTTTTCAGAAATTAGTCGACTTTATGGCCAGAAGAGACCATTAGAGCATCTAATCTGACTCCCTGCATATCACAGGCCTCCTGTATGGACACAATAGCTACTTTTGGGGCAAAACACATTCCAGAAAGGCATCTAGTCTTCATGAAATGACATCAGGAGATGGAGAATCCACCACTTTCCTTGGTAGATTGTTCCTGTGGTGAATCATCCTGGCTGTTTGAATATTTGTGCCTTAGTTGTAATATGAATTTGTCTCTTTTCACCTTCCAGCCACTGGGTCTTGTTATGCCTTTCTCTGCTAGATTCAAGAGCCATTAATACTCAATCTATTCTCTCAATGAAAGCCCTTCAACACTTCAATGAAGTCACCTTTCAATCTTCTTTTGATAAGCGAAACAGGTTGAGCTCGTTCAATAGCTCCCTAGAAGGCATTTTTCTCCAGCCCTCAGAACATTTATTGGCTCTTTGGTCATCAGACTCCTGAACTGTAGCTGGATGTGGCTCTTGTTCTTCTGCACAACATAGCTCCTGGAGAAGAGGGATCTGCAAATGTACATTCATATGATACCTTTTTTAATTGATGAAAATATAAATTGACAGAGGATTGAAACTGATTTTAGCTGATGGACAGCTTTGCTAGGTTTTTGTGCATTTGGACAGTGAAATGTTGAGTGTTTACATCCATATCAAGCACCCCTGTATAGTGGAGCTCCTGAACATAATGAAGAATGGAAATGAAAATGCAGCAAAGAATCCTGTGGCACCTTATAGACTAACAGACGTTTTTGCAGCATGAGCTTTCATGGGTGAATACCCACTTCTTCGGATGAAAATGTTTTCCTTTTTTTAAAAAAAAGAAAGAAGGTTATAAGAGAACACAGGGGGCTTGAATCAAAGACCACTTGATCTACCATCAAGCACTGTACCACTAAGCTATACCCCCATGACCATGGACTCATGATCTCCAAGACTTAGAAGGACAGACCCTGCTTCCTCGAGATCCTTTGCCATTCCCAGACCAGAAGTGGTTTTAAAAATGGGGTTTGATTAAACTTCTTAAATGTGATGAACACCACAGCTTGCACACCCACCGATATAGCTTCTCCACTGACATAGCTGCCACCTCTTGGGGAAGTGGATTAACTACACCCACATGAAAACTCTCTCCCCTCAGCATAGAGCAGTGGTTCTCAAGCTGTGGGTCAGGACCCCAAGTGGGTCATAACCCTGTTTTAATGGGGTCGCCAGGGCTGGCATTAGACTTGTTGGTGCCTGGGGCTGAAGCCAAAAGTCTGAGCTCCACCACCCAGTGCTGAATCCCTCAAGCTCTGG